>NW_020210345.1:3377-4890 GCF_003070985.1 Temnothorax curvispinosus | reverse complement strand
GGAATGGAAGGAAAGCGCGCCTTACACTTACCTTGCCTTTAATTGATCCGGTGGTTGCGTTTCTGAATTTGTAGAAGGCGGAGAATCATCGATTGGTGTTGGTTTGTACTTTCTCGAGAGTGCTGTAAACCGCTTGCTAACATTCTGAATGATAACCTTCATTTTCAGTTAGTTGAGCAGGCAAAGTTAGATCACCATACACTAGCTTATTTGCCTTTTTTATAGCTAAAATCTCCAAACATTTTTTAAATTTTTCTTGATTAAATTTAATAATATTTCGGTTTTTCGGCTTTTTTCGGCACACAAAACAGTATAATAATTGTGTAGCCATGCCTCACAGCACGTTCTCTCGCACGCACGATCAAAGCAGTACTGTATAGTTCGCGGCCAAAACAGCACAGCTTTTTTTTTGTGTGTTTAGGTTTATATTCTCAGGCTTTTTTTAAATTGTTTGAAATTACTTTCAAAATATAACTTGTAATAAATTTAGTATTTAATTAACAGTAACATTGGTAAATAATAATAAATTTTTAACGAATGAATTTTTAGAATAAGTTATGAAAAACAATCATTTCTTACAATGAGATTTATATAGGATCGTGAATTTATTATTTATTAATATGTTGAATATACACTCGTACAAAAAAAATAGGGAACACTTCATGAACCCTAAAAATTAGGCTATTTTCAAACTGCTGTAAGTCGGCGAAAAATTGTCGTAAAAAAAATTTAAAAAAGCATTTTGAAGCTTGAAGTTTCAACTTTAACGTACTTTCGGTGAATTTTTAAATTTTTTTTATTTTCTCTGTTGTACGCTTTAAAAAAGAACACATTGTTTTGTTCCTTAAAATTAACTTATGTTTGACTACTTGAAACTCAATTAAAAAATTTGTTTTCAAAAAATTCAATTAACGTTTCACAAACTACATAATTTTATTTACAAAATGCTTTTTTTTAAATTTTCCTACGATTTTTTTTGACCGATTTACACGGCTTTGAAGCAAACCCTGTATTTTTTAGAAAAAATGACGTAACTCGATGAAAAATTATCGTAGAACAAACAAAAAAAAAGCATTTTAAAGCTCAAAATGTCAGCTTTAACGTGGTATCGGTGACTATAAAAAATTTTTCTGTCTTCCTTGGTTGGTGCTAAAATTAAAAATGTTGATTTATTCCTTAAAATTACGCATTTATATATATATATATATAACACTCTGCAGTTTGATAAAAAAATTTTTTTCACAAAATTCAATACAAATACCACAAACTGTAACATTTTACCTACAAAATGCTTTTTTTTAAATCTTCCTACAATTTTTTTTTACCGATTTACACAATGTTGAAGTTAACCCTTTTTTTCTTAAAAAATGACATTTACCGCCGACATTAGCATTAACCAATGTGCACCACGTGGAGGTGGTCGGTCGGATTTTGCACATCGCGCGCGCGCGCGCGTGTGCGTGTGCGTGTGTGTGTGTGTGTGTGTGTGTGTGTGTGTGTGTGTGTGTGTGTG
>NW_020210345.1:0-3367 GCF_003070985.1 Temnothorax curvispinosus | reverse complement strand
GTGTGTGTGTGTGTGTGTGTGTGTGTGTGTGTGTGTGTGTGTGTGTGTGTGTGTCACAGCAGAGATAAGGACTCCGCAACTTGTCATTTCTGCAGTATTTAAATGACTTCAAAACCTTTCTGCTGTCCGGTCTTGCTTCTCATTCTCGTGCGCGAGTGCCAATACTTACTTTAACGCATCGTCGTGCTCGTCCGCAATTTGCGCAGAATCACATAAACTGGACCGTGAGGCAATGGAGAAATGTGTATTTTTCCGACGAATCGCGTTTCTGTCTCTACGGCAAGGATAGTCGTGTACGTACTTGGCGTCGACGAAATGAACGTTACAATCGCCGTTGCGTTATGCCAGTACGAGCTCATAACGGCGGTTCCGTGATGGTGTGGGGATGCATTTCCGTGAGAAGCCGAACCGATTTAGTCATTTTACCACCTCCTGCGATGACAAGTGCGCGTTATGTGAGTGATATTCTTCGACCTCACATTTTGCCTTTGCGTCAAATACACCGAAATTTTGTGTTTATGCAAGACAACGCTCGTCCTCACACGGCCAACGTAACTCGGCGCTTTTTCGAAGAGCATAATATTGCATTATTACCACATCCCGCCAATAGTCCGGATTTAAATCCCATTGAACACATTTGGGACGAAATAGGGCGACGATTAAGGCGTCGCGAGGAGCAGCCGTATAATCTCAACCAATTGGGAGAAGCGCTTAGGCAAATTTGGCGCGAAATTCCACAAAGCGCAATTGAAAGGTACATAAACATGCGAGAGCGATTGCAAGCAGTAATTAATCAAAGAGGAGGTAACACACAATTTTAAAGGCACGCGCTCGCACGAACACACACACAGCAGAGAGGGTTTGGAGTCATTTAAATACTGCAGAAATGACGAGCTGCGGAGTCCTTATCTCTGCTGTGGCACGCACGCACGCACGCACGCACGCACGCACACAATGTGCAAAATCCGACCGACAACCTCCACGTGGTGCACATTGGTTAATGCTAATGTCGGCGGTAAATGTTATTTTTCAAGAAAAAAGGGTTAAATTCAACATTGTGTAAATCGGTACAAAAAAAATCGTAGGAAGATTTAAAAAAAAGCATTTTGTAGGTAAAGTGTTACAGTTTGTGGTATTTGTATTGAATTTTGTGAAAAAAATTTTTTTATTAAACTGCAGAGTGTTAAAAATGTGTAATTTTGAGGAATAAATCAATATTTTTAATTTTAGCACCAAACAAGGAAGACAGAAAAATTTTTTATAGTCACCGATACCACGTTAAAGCTGACATTTTGAGCTTTAAAATGCTTTTTTTTGTTTGTTCTACGATGATTTTTCATCGAGTTACGTCATTTTTTCTAAAAAATACAAGGTTTGCTTCAAAGTCGTGTAAATCGGTCAAAAAAAATCGTAAGAAAATTTTAAAAAAAGCATTTTGTAGGTAAAATTATGTAGTTTGTGAAACGTTAATTGAATTTTTTGAAAAAAAATTTTTTAATTGAGTTTTAAGTAATCAAACATAAGTTAATTTTAAGGAACAAAACAATGTGTTCTTTTTTAAGGCGTACAACAGAGAAAATAACAAAATTTTAAAAATCTACCGAAAATGCGTTAAAGTTGAAACTTCAAGCTTCAAAATGCTTTTTTAGATTTTTTTACGATAATTTTTCGCCGACTTACAGCAGTTTGAAAATAGCCTAATTTTTAGTCTTTAGCCTAACGAGTCAGGCTGAGTTCTAAATCTGACAACCCTGACACACACGTATATATTAATTATTTATGCCTTCCAATAATCAAAATAGCTGCTATATTTTCCAAACTTTTTTTGTTAATAACTTTTTAACGAATAACGAGCGTAGGCTGAAACCTTCTGAAGGTCACTCAGGAGGGTGACCTTGACAACATACTGAAATATCAAGGTCATCCAAGGTGATCCCCCCCATCTAAACAATTATTTATGCATTATAAGTATGCATACGTTTAAAATTCGCACACTTTTGCATGCGCGTGCGACCACGGAGCATGCGCGTATGGCCGCGGGGCATGTTTATGGTCGCTACATCACGTCGGTATGACAGGATTTCTAACCAAAGAATCGTCAACTTTAACGCTAAATATCTCGCTTCGCAGGGCAGACCGCCGCATTTTTTTGCCAGATTCTTTCGTTTCGTGCCCAAATGCGTCGAATGAGCCTATTTTTATTAATTTTTGAGGTGCAGTAGCTATTCTATATAAATATCTAATAAATATATCAGTCATTAATGACATTATATATAGAATGCAGTGCATATTTATACCCTTTTCATTTGCATAGAATTAAGTGGATGTTGTTTTTTTTAATTCGATATCTTGCGCAATCGTTTCGCATGATCCTCTTTTTGGAATTGTATCATTAGTAGGTACAAGATTAGCAGGTACAGGATTAGTAGGTACAGATCCTCTCTGCTTAGTCCAATTAAAATTTCCTGCTTCAGGTATATCAGCCAAACTAGCAGCTTCTGGACCTAAGATCTCCAATAAACTTTCTTCCAGTTCTGTTAACTGAAGTACCTTTGGTGGTCCTCCGCCTATACCGCCAGCATAACTTTTATTTTTGGCACACTTCTTTAGCACATTCGATTTCCAGTCTCTCCATGTCTACATTTATGTAAAATACCAGAATTTTTTAATAATCGTATTAGTATAATTAAATGTTATCTTTGTTTCTTAATAAGATATTATAATTCCTTCCATAAATACCTTTTGCCATTCTTTAACTTGTTTTTGAGGTCCGTTTCCAGTGGCATTTAAGGATATAGTGATGGAAGTCCACATATCATCCTGCAAATAGGCATAAGCAAATTTAATTTACCTATTATTATATAATTACCTATTATTATTAATAAAATACTACGGCATTGCCGATAAGATCTCTAATTTTAATGTTTATTGATAGAAAATGTATAGTACTTACTAATATTTTTTTATTGTTACTATTGATCGTAAGCGGCCTCTTGCAAAATCTTCATTATTCGTTATGTAGTTTAGTAATATTTTTTTTTTTTCGTTCGTTCGTTAATTGACTTCGTTAATTTTGACTGTTGATAATAAAGTTTAGCGTTTTAACGACACGCTTGTGCTCTTATTGCCCGTTTAAGGTCTTTTCTTTTTTTTTTGTTTGTAACGTTCATTTCTCTGTATTTTTTCTATAATTAACAAATTTTTATCACTTAACCTCACTTTTTTACTATGACGCTATCGGCGGATTGCGGTTTCGTGAAAATGTGAAATCACTAAGCTGGAAGTGCCTAGTGATCTCGCAGTTTCACTCGACACTTCTGTAATTGGGTGAACAAAGTTACGTGAAATGAAAATGTGAAAAGTGAGT
>NW_020210344.1:0-2881 GCF_003070985.1 Temnothorax curvispinosus | reverse complement strand
CGTGACAGACGAAGTCATACTAAATGACCGATACATAACAAATAAATAGATGTTTTCACAGGTGGAAACGAGCAGAACAAAAGTGTAAATTAAGTGACGCCAATCACACGGTTGTAATTCGCGGGCAGACTTTCTGTGTCTTTTTGAAGATTGATTGCGCAATCGCATTTTTTAATAAAAAACATCTCAGAGATTTCACGTTTCTTAAAGTGTCGCTCCTTATATAAAATTTTTGGTTGTTGCCAATTGAAATCGTGGTTATGCGTGAGACGGTGCTTACTAACCACAGAATGATTATCACTGTTCTTCTTAATATCACAAAAATGTTCCTTAACCCGTGTCTCTAGGTGCCTTTTTGTTTGACCAATATATGCAGCGTTGCAATTAGCACAATCAATCTCATATATCGACTCCGTTTGCTTAAGATTCGGTAGCGTATCCTTCCCCCTTCTAATAATACAATCCAACTTTTTCGGAATGGTGAGGAGAACCCTAAATTCTGCATCGCGCATTGTACGGCCAACACCGTCACTGAGACCCTTAATATACGGTATAGTGATAAACTTTCGAGGATCCTGGGCTACATTGTTACTGCTAGAACTATTATTATTGTTATGACGTGTCTGTAGCTCGTTAAGTCTGATGTTGATGTACTTGTTAATTAATTTTATTGGATAACAATTGTTTGAAAGAATCTTTTTTATTTCGATTAAATTAGACTTATGAAAACGTACGTCAGATAAAAGAATAGCTCGGTCAACAAGATTACGTATAATATTAATTTTGTATTTAAGAGGGTGATTCAAAAAATAGTTTATGTATCGCCCCGAAAAGGTCGGTTTTCGATACCAATTCGTAAGCAACACAGTCCCCTCTCGAATCACTGTTGTGTCAAGAAAACTTAGAGAACTATTCTTTTCTATTTCAAATGTAAATTTTAATCTGGTGTGATAACTATTGAAAACTCTAAGTAACTCGTCAATACCAGATCTAGGAACAATCGCAAAAATGTCATCAACGTATCTTTTAAAAAAGGAAATATGAAAACTGAGCAATTGCAAACAATGCGTCTCAAGGTCCTCCATGACCATATCCGCCAAAATCGGAGAGAGAGGGGAACCCATCGGACTTCCGAAGATTTGCTCATATATTTGACCATCAAAAGAAAAACTAGTGGAACTAAGAATCAAGTCCACAGCTGACAAGAATTGAGGACGGCTGAGCTTCGTCTCTTTAGAGATGTGATTCCACCTCCGTTCAATCGCTCTCAAAACAAGGTCTTTAGGGATGTTAGTGAAAAGAGACGCGACATCCAAAGAGATCAAAACATCATCATCCCCAATCCCTACGTCACCAATCAATTCAACAAAAGACCAACCGTCTTTAATATATGACTTCGGTTTAGGGACAGATTTTTCTAAGATGTTGTGTAAAAAATAAGCCATGTTATATAGTGGACTCCCTAAAGTAGAAACAATAATTCGTAATGGTGAGCCATCCTTGTGAATCTTCGGAAGTCCGTAACAACGTGGGAGGTTCCCATTGGTACAATTCAAATGCTTAAATAATTGTTCACTGATAATGCCCTTGCTAAACCAAGACTTTGCCAAATTATTAATTTTAGATGTTATCCGTCTAGTGGGATCATTCTTAAGTTTTTTGTAAGTCAAACTATCATTAAGCAAATCAATCATCTTATTAACGTAAGTATTTCTCTCCAAAATTACTGTGACTTGGCCCTTATCTGCCCTGGTAACAAGAAGATCATCATTATCACGAAGAAATCTTTTGCAAAATTTAAATTCTTGTAATATAAACCTGTCGATGTAGTTAGTATGTTTATTTTTGCGCAAAAATTTAAACAGAGAGTTAGAAATACGGTCACGTGCCTCATCAACAATATCGTCGGGAATTTGATAAATATTAATTTCGAAGTTTTTGATTATGTCAACAACAGAATTTACACGATCTTTCTTGTTTTTTGTATCGATAGGGAGAGCAAACCTATCGCCGAGACTAAGGAACTTAAGAACTCTATCAGGGATTTGCTTGTTACTCAAATTAATGATCCATTTTTTATAGTCAATATTAACAAGGGAATTAATTATTGGATTTTGTGTGGACATAACAGAATCGAACTTATTAATTAACCTTAATTGTGTTTTGCGGTCGTGGGTACGGAGATAATTAGTATTGAACATAAAAAAGTTGTTAATTAAATATTCCGGTAAGCGCTCGCGCAGCTGGTTCTCAACTCCAGTTATCGTAGACCGCAAAAAACATAAGTTGATATTGGCATCACTAATCTCAAAGTTGAGAAGCTTTAGCTGTATACGTTTTTTAAAAAGTGTAAACTCATGTCTAACCCTGTTGCTATGTAGTTCAATGTTTAAACGTAGCCGGTGCAGGTGTGGGGGTAAGACGTCAGATCTCCTACAGCGGAGCAAGAATTTCAGCTGCTGGTTTGCTGAGATAGTCTTGATTTTGATGTTAATCCAAGATTTCAATAATAGCGTGGTCTCTAGTCCAAACTGTCTAGTAACAGTATTAAAAAATCCTTCGTCACGATGAAACACCATTTCTCTGGTCCAAGGTGTGTGATAAAAACAAAATAAGAAGCTTCCTTTGCCAGTAAATAAATACAAAACAAAAGTCGTTTTTGTTCGACCCAACTGGCCAAATAATAAATATATTTAAAATTCACAATGTTTCAACCGCAATTTCGGTCCTTCTCAAGCGATTCATCAAGTTATGCATCCTCAAAAACCGCGTACAAAATATCGATTACGTCGCTGACATCGTGCCCTAACCACATCATGCAGCATGCATCATGCATTTATTTGTTATGTATCGGTCATTTAGTATGACTTCGTCTGTCACG
>NW_020210343.1:0-1167 GCF_003070985.1 Temnothorax curvispinosus | reverse complement strand
ATCGGCACCGTGTGCAATCGACACCGTGTCCGATCGGCACCGTGTGCAATCGACACCGTGTCCGATCGGCACCGTGTGCAATCGACACCGTGTCCGATCGGGAAATATTGCTGTGTCCGATTTGTAATGTGCGCAATCGGGACTCACTCGCTGCGAGACCATGGGGATTGGTCCTACTGAAGATCCAGCCATGCACTCACAAAATTGAGGGAGAGTGTTAAGGATACAATTTCCGTGCTTTATACGTTCGGGATCAAATCATCTATTATATGTATATTCACGGTTACGTTCACGGTCCAATCACCTTAGAGCGCCCGAAGCGCTATCGTATCTATTATCTAGTTACTTTTATACTTTTTGTCTACGGTCGCTTCTTCTCCGCGCCTTTTTACGGTACACACGTCACTTTTGTCTCACAACGTTCAAGCAATAAATATATTCTGCTGTGTGTATTCCCGTGTGTTCTTCAATACGCCCTGCTAACAACTTGTGTGTATAGATACAATTTATATATTGTATAGATTGTATCTATGCACACAAATAAATATTTTAAAAAAGTTTGACACACCACTATTGTTTTTACCCCTCCATATGTATCTCATTATGTTAATTCTAGAGGTAATTGTGTAATAGAATGTAATAGAAGGTCTCTCGATCCTTTAACCTTTGTGTTCGAATATGATAGAATGACTTGTCAAACAATTTTTACGTATAATAAATCTTCCTGTGTGCGTGCTTGCGTTTGTATTGCGTAAAATAAACATAAACTTTAAAATAATAAATAAATGCAAAAATTACTTGTTTTACCTTAGCGATTTGAGTAAAACCACTAGCAGTTTCAGTATGACCAAGATTGGATTTTACGGAGCCGATCATTAATGGAGTTTTTCTATTTTTACATAAAGCGTTAGAAATAGCATTGACTTCCAGAGGATCGCCGATTTTAGTACCGGTAGCATGTGCTTCAATGTAATCTAAGCAAGATGTTGATATTCTGCACTCATCGTAAAATTCCGTTAGCAAAGTACTTTGCACAAGCATCGATGGATGTGTTATTCCTTCTTCCTTGTAACCATCGTTGTTTGTTTTAATATGAGGACATATAGCATAAATCCTTTTTGCATTCTTTGCTTTTTGAAGGTATATCACTCCTATCGTTTCGCTACG
>NW_020210342.1:0-8364 GCF_003070985.1 Temnothorax curvispinosus | reverse complement strand
CTCGGTCAAACTCTGATGAGTCTGCTGCGTTTGTTGTCCGGCACTTTCGGGTTGCCCCTGCTGCACCTTTTACTCGCCGTAGTCCCTCTCTGCTCGCTCGGGTTCCCGGGACATGATTAGCGTCTCGGCGGAGGAATCCCGACTCGCCTGGGGAACGGGCACTTTAGTGTACGATCCCATGCTCCTCGGCAAGCTGACCTTCAATTCCTTATCGAAGGGAAGCTTCATCAAAGAGTCGGGATTCGCACGTGGTTGGTGTTCGTCTTCGCTGCTTCTGGACGCACTCGACAGGTCATCCTCCTGCGAGCACTTTCTTATCTTCTTTTTGGCCGCTTCCTTGGTCTTTCTGCTCGTCGACGACGTCGATCTGCTCCTTTTGTAGGTCTGTTGTTTGCCTGGGTTTTGCACTCTTTTGACCGTTATGATTCTCGGTTTGTTTTTGCGGCTCCTATCATCCCTCTTCTTCTCCGTTGCGCCTCGTATATTTTGCGTGTGTATTATCTTCACCTCTGGGCTCGTTCGTTGGTTTGACGCGTGCATCGTTGACGTCTGCACCGTCTGCTCTCTGGGTGTCGATGACGCTTTCGGTGGTTGTATCATTTTGATCGCTGAAGCTGGTATTACCTTTCTTTCGACTGCCCTCGTTTTGATTTCGGGCACGCCGTCTGCGAACGTTGTACTTATCTGATAAATCAGATCTCGCTTGTCGTTCTTCTCTCTCTTATCCCGGATGACGAATAACATTTTGATCTCCGCCACCGTGTTTCCTGCGCTGTCCTTCACCTCGGTGTCCTCGAGTTGGAAAACATTTCTATTCTTGGCCGCTTCACACTCTGCCATCAACTCAAAGGATCTGTCTTGCGCTTCCTTCTCTCGTTCGGCGTATCTCTCGGCTACGCTGCCCACCGGAGATAATCTTTCATCGTAATTCTTGAGTGTCTTGATGTGTTTGTCACTCGCACCTTTTAATTTGTTGTTGTCGAGGTAAGTTTTAATCTTGTGGTTGTACCTCTCTATTATGCGAATCTTTTCCTCGCGTTCGGGATCTATTTCGACTCGCTTGTTCTTTTTGTACACTCGCGTATCTTTGTTATATCGCGGTTTAATTCTACGCTTGACAATCGCGTACGTTTCGTTCAGACGTCCGTTCACCACGGCTGTCTGAAGTTGTCTGCCGTTGATCGTGGCGTCGCGCACATGGTCGCTCATCAAGGTGGGTTTCCACGCGTCGCGTTCTTGAAACACTTCAATTTCTCCTTCGCTCTGATTGGCTGGTTGTAATATCCAATGGCCTGGATTGTTTCTGTATCTCGCGTTATAGTTGTTAGTATTGATTCTTTCTCGTTCGTCAAACGTATTTCCTGGATCTGACATGTCCATGAACAATTCTTCGTCCAATTTGTTGTACGATCTCGTCGTGTCTCCCGACGATATTAAGCTTCGTTCATCGTTCGAATCTCTATGTTCTTCTTGCGTTTGCATTGCACTCTCGTGCGGTTCTGGATCGTTGACGATTATACTGTCGTTGATGTTTCCTGCACTTTCGTGCACTTCTTTGTTTTGACTTGCACTTTCGCGTTCTGCTTCATCTGTGTCTGCACTTTCGTGCTCCGCTTCATTTGTATCTGCACTTTTGTGCACTTTTTCGTTTATATCTGCACTTTTGTGCTCCTAAACGTTGTTTTGCTGTTCTTTCTTGATTCTTTCCATTATTTGTTGGTTAAAGAAATCTATTCTTTGATTTTCCTCCTCACTCATACTACTGTCACTCAGCATTATCTCGTCTTGAGATTCTGGTTTATCCTTGGGTTTGGAACAAAATTCTCTTTTGTCTTCGTTACTTTCTTCCGAATTTTCGTTCTCGCTTAACTGACTGCAACTGGCTAAATGAAACCATTCTTTTAACTTTGAAATCTTCTCTTTTGTTCTAGGTTCATCTTCTTCTTCTTGACTGGATGCTGCATGAAACCGATCAATCCATCTCGTCGTGTTTTCATCTACAATCTGCAGTTGACGTTGGTTTCTCGTTGTTACGTTTCATCGCTCCATCTCCTCGACTTTCTTCAGACCGGTATGTATCTTCTTCTAATTTCTTCGTGTTTCTAATCCTTTTTTGTTTCAGGTTGTTGCTGCTGTCGTCACTTCCTGTATCTTTGCTGGAATTTCCATCTCCGCTCCTCAGGTAAGTGCGTTTTCTCTTGATGTGGGTGAGAGAGACTTCCTTCGTGACGAAGGGCTCCCTCACTTCTTCTTTCACCTTTGTTATCCACCAGTTGTTATCTTCCTTGTTGTATTCACTAAATTCTATATTTTCAGGTTGCTCCTCGGCATTTCCTGCTTTATCATCGAGTTTCTCCTCGGCATTGTTTGAATCATCAGTCTTCTTTGTTGTTTGGTACTCTTTTATATTATCTTCATTGATGTCTTGCTCCTTGGCAATGTTGTGCTCTTCGGCAATGTTGTGCTCCTCGGCAATTTTATGCTCCTCGGCAATTTCGTCTTCCGTGATGTATTTTTCGTTTATTTCTTCATCATCGAAAGGTAACTCGTGCATTGTAAATACACATACTCTTATCTTTTCGTCTAGACTATGGTCGTTTTCCGAATATTTTTCTTCCGAGTTGTTACTTTCGCCTTGCGAATCTAAATCTTCGTGTTGATCTTCATGTTGTAATTCGTTATCTTCCCCGTCACTGAATTGTTGATCTTCTCTCAACTGAGGTTGTCTGTACGGTCTTAACTGCCGTGAATTAAACACTCCAATGGACTGTCCGTCCATGGATTCCAATAGATAGGCGTTTTCGCGAATCTCTCTCGCCACACGGTATGGTCCGTCGTAGACAAGGTGAATCTTGCGAGTCAATTTTCGATTCGCATCCGATCTTCGGTGCAATTTGACCATAACGCTGTCACCCGGTTGATGCCTAGACGCCACTTCGTGCTTGTCAGCCTGCACCTTTCTCTTCGCTGCCGCACTGGCTAGCTTGTCTTTCGCAATTCTTATTCTTTCTCCTCTTTCTTCTTTGTCGTATTCTATCGGCATTGGTCGTAGCTCGTCGCATACGTGCCAGTGTGTTTCCACGTTGTAATGAATTTCGTTCGGGGTAAATCCCGTCGATGAGTGAACGGTGTCGTTGATGACATCTTCCGCTCTGCTCACTATCCTCCACCACGTGTGTTGTCTGTCGCTAGCGTAAGCTCTTATGACGCGTCCTAATTCGCGCATTACTCTTTCTACCGGATTCGATTGTGGATTATAAGGCGATGTCTTTCTCGTTTTTATCCCACGTTCCGTAGCAAAATTTCGCCATCGTGCCGTTATAAACTGTCCACCGTTGTCTGTAAGAATCTCCTCCGGAACTCCTACTTCTCTGAAATATTTTGATTCCAATGTCTCCACTATGGTGTCGAATTTCTGGTCCTTGATAGGATAAAACTTGGTTAGCTTAGAAAATTGATCCATTATCACTAAGATATACTTGAATCCTTGTCGTGTCCTCGGTAATGGACCGAATAAGTCTAATGAGACTGTCTTCATTGGTTCTTCGGGTAGGTCGTAATATTGTCTTCTCACCGTTGGTCTTGTGTAATATTTTGTCATTTGGCAGATCTTACATGATGCTACCACGTCTCTCGCAATTCGTGCTACTCTAAACGTATGGAAATACTTTTCCGTGAACGCTATCACTTTATCCGTACCGAAATGTATCAGTAAACGGTGTATCTTCGCTATGAGGCCCCACGTGTGTTTGGCAGGAACGGCTACTCGGTCAGTTTCGTTGTACCGGACTCTTATGAGCCCATCTCTTTCATAGACTTCATCCGGATTTTCCTGAACCGCTGTTTGAAGTACCTCGTCCTGTCTTTGGATCCTTTGTAACCACGGTATCCATCTTTCGGTGTTGTCCCCGTCAAAATAATCTCTGATCAACGCAATGCGTTTCACTTCGTCGTCCTCAATGACATTTTCTTCGTTGGATCTCGATAGAGTATCCGCTATCTCGTTTTCTTTTCCAGGAATGTGCACTATTTCGAGGTCAAATTCCTGCATAAATTCAAACTATCTTGCTATCCTGTAATTATTTTGGACGCACGTGCTCAAGAATTGAAGAGTTTTGCGGTCTGTGTGTACTCTGACGTGTCTTCCTATCAGCAATGTGTGCCATTTCCTTAAGGCAAATACGAGTGCTAGGCACTCCAATTCCGTTATCGTGTAACGTTTCTCAGTACCTTTCAAACTTCTGCTCAGGTATGCGATTGTATATTTCGCTTCTTCTCCCTCACGGTATTGATAGAGTCTCGCTCCCAATCCGCTTCTAGCTGCGTCGACATTTATGCCGAATTTTAAATCTGGTCGTATCAGAAACAGGCTCGGAACTTCTTGAAAAGCCCTTTTGATTTCATTGAACGCCACTTGATGTTCGCGCTCCCAGGCAAATTTCACTCCTTTTTTGAGCAACTGCTCCAACACTCTCGTCAATCTTGCTAAATTCTCTATGAATCTTCTGTCCCAGTTGATAAGTCCTAGGAACATCTGTACTTCTTTCTTGCTTTGCGGCCTCTTGAAGTTCATTATGGCCAATCTTGTTTCGTCATTCATTTCCGCTTGTACCTCGGTAAACGTATGTCCAAGGAATTTTATCTCCTTGATGAATTCACATTTCTTCAGATTCAGTTTAAATCCTACTCTTCTGAGACGTTCGAAAACAATCTTCAGGTGATGCATGTGTTCTTCCAAAGTTCTCGACGCTATCATGACGTCATCCAGATAAACAATTTCAAAGTCGAAACAGTCGTCTCCTAATGCTTCTCTCATCGCTCTCGTAAACGATGCTCCTGCTGTCTTAATTCCAAACGGCATCCTCTTGAATACGTAGGTCTGTCCGTCGAACATAAATCCACAGTACTGTATGGCTTCCGGTGTTAACGGAATTTGCCAAAACGCCTGCGATATATCCAATGTGGTAAAATACTTCTTTCTTCCCACTCTTCTAAACACTTCCTTTATGATTGGCGGTTGTGCGTGATCATTGGTCATCTTCTTGTTAATTTCTCTCGCATCGAGACATAGTCTAATACTTCCGTCCTTTTTAATCACCACCACCAAAGGATTTATATACTGTGTCGCTGCTTTCTCTATTATATCTTTTTCCTCCAATTCTTTCATGTATTCTCGTACTTTCGGTAAGTGCTTTTCCGGTATGGGATAAGATTTTTTCTTGAATGCTCCCTTTGATCTAAAATCAATGTCGTGTACGTAGTGGTTTACGCACCCGATCGTTCCGTCAAAAATATCTTCGTATTCTTCGACTAATCGCTGCAATTCTTCACGAGCTTCTTCTTCCGTCATTTCCGCCTCAATCGGTGCGATTCTCGTCACCTCGGCTTCTTCTTCCCCAGCAAATATTATTTGAGTAGTCCCATCGAATCTCATGGACATCTTGTTTTTTAATTGGAAATCTATTCCCAAGATGACATCGTAACAGATTTTTCTCACGATGTGGAACTCATGCGTGTACCTTTTCTTCATGTACGTAAATGCTATGCGTGCTTTGTTAGCCACGACTTCTCCTCTTTCTTGGAAAGCTCCTTTCAATAGAAATTTTCTTATCGGTAGGACATCTATGATCAATCCTTTTTCCTTTAAATCCTCGTATATCGGATATGAAATAATCGACAATTGGGATCCTGTATCCACCAATGTCTTCACCGCTGTCTCCTTATCGAATTGAATTTTGATAAACGGCGCTTTTACACTCTGCACCTTTTTGTTCTGCTCCTCGAGCATATTCTCGTCTAAATCTCGAATAATATCGTTGGTCCGCACTATATTTACGTGCACTACGTGACCCTTTTCTTCTTCTATCTGTTCCTTCATTTGTGCGTTCTGCACTTTTTTCTCTATATTATCCTGCACTTTTTGTGCACCTTGCACTTTTTTTTTCTAATCGTCTGTTCTTCGTGCGCTTTCTGCACTTTACGATCCACGTCCTTTGAAACGAATGTCTTCACGTTGTTTTCGATCGATCGGCCCTCTTCTCGGTCGTCTTTCGCGATCAGACAAATCGCTGGTCGAGCGTCATTGGTGTAGTCCGCTTCCGCACTCTCTCCGGACATGACGTCTTCTATCTTCACGGTTGCGTATTCCTTGCCTTCCGCGTTGACGTGTCGTTGTTGAATCACCGATACGTGTTGCGTACCGCTCGTTTTCGTATCGCGTTTCGCGTCGCGCGCGTTTCCGCGTTGTGCACTTTGTGCATTTTTCTGCACCTTCTGCACTTTGTTCGCTTTCTCGTCGTCATCGTCGCTAGACGGAAATTTTACTCTCGGTTCGGACTTTGTTTCACGCGTATCGCGATAATTGAGCGACGACGCTTTGTAGCGCGGTTGATTGTAACGCGTTTTCGCGAAACCCACGCCCTGCTGTCGCGTCTCGTTTTGTCTGCTCGTATCACCGCTAGTTATGGCTAATTGCCCCGCGTTTGGTTTAACTGCACTATCTACTCTCAAATTACTATTGTTATTGCCGAAACCTTTGTTGTACGTTATCGCGTTTTGTCGCGGATAAAAATTTCTCTGATTAGCTGCACTTGTTGCACTATTTGCTCTTGCGCTGTTCGCGTTCGCGTTATTCGCGTTGAATCTTCCTTGTTGGTTGATCGATGCGTTTCCTCCTTGCTTTCCTCTGTTCACATCTTCGCGATTCGTTCGTCGACACGCTTTTTCGTAATCGATCGTTTCGAGCATCTCTATCATCTGCCCTACTGTTTTGACCACCGACGGTCTTAACTCGCGTCGCGTCTCCTCGTCGAAATGCTCTTTCAGAGTGTATATCAATTCCGCGTCCGACATCGGAGGATCTAGGGTTTTCGCACGCGTAACCATCGACATCGCGTATTCCGACATGTTTCCGGACTGCGCTCGATATCGGTTATGGTGTAGCGACCGACGGAATTTCGCTTGCGCTTGCACCCCCCAGTATCTTTCACGAAACATATATTTAGCATCGTCAATGTTTATCGGCTCTTTCAATTCGAACCAATCCGCTGCCGAACCTTTCATGGCTCGTAGAAAAAAACAAAGTTGGTCCTTCTCGGACACCTGCTCGTCTCGCGCTATCTTATCAAATTTTCTTAAAAATATTATTGGATTCTGCGAATCGTTGTCGCCTTTAAATTCAATATTGCTAAACGGATTTTGCAACCATCCGCCGCGTGGTAATTTACACGGAACTAAGGACGTACGGTCGTTCGCCACTTCACGCTCACATGCACTCGTTTTGTCGATCGTAATCCCGATCTCAGCACGGCGATCTGTGTTATTTTCGCGATTACCGACACGTAAATTATTAATAACGCACTCCTGTTGTCTAATTTTATCGTTCATCTCGGTCGAGAGTGACGTCACTACGCGGGTAAGTTCGGCGATTTTATTCGCGATATCCGTGATTACACTCGCGTCACCGATCGTTGCACTTCCCATGCTTGCGCGTGCATCATCTCTACGATTCCGATTATCTACACTGTTCGCGTGTGCACTCCCTGCACCGTACGCTGTCTGAACTCTATCTGTACTTTGTGCACCTACGGCACTGTGCGCTATCTGTTCCTGCATTGCACCGCGTGCACCTTCGGCACCGGGCACTAACTGTTTCATCGCTGCACCGCGTGCACTCACTGCACCGGGCATTATCTGTTCTATCGCTGCACCGTGTGCACCGTCAGCACCGGGCGGTATCTGCACCCTACTATCTGCACTACTTGCACTATCTGCACCTTTTACGCGTTTCGCGTCCTCGAGGCTTTTGCCATCGATATTTTCGTTGTCCGTCATATTCGCGCTATCTTTCTTCGCGCTTCTCGTAAGAATGGGTGATCTCACGGTTTTACTACTCGATTTGAACATGTCTCAACGAGTTTTGAAATTCGCGTGCATATTCGCTACGCTTTTGCTATTATCGACTTTAATTAATATCGTCTCGCGTTATTTATTCTACAACGTTTTATCATTCGCTATTTGTTCACGAACCGTTGAATTTATCTTTGTACGCGTATTTCGAAACGACAAAAATTAATTAAACGAATGTCACGGTCGCCACAATTGTAGCTTGACTTTCAGACGCTATGCTGAATACTACGAGTATGTTGCCCAAATATGGATTTTTATACCCAACCGTGCCGTATGCCTCGTGGCAAAACGATCAAACTTCTACAGATTTTCGTTTCTTTGGTAAATCTTGTCGTTTATCTACTGTGACCGGAACAACGATTGATGTTATAAAAATTTAAATATAGCCACTTACTACTTGGGCTGAATAGGTCGCCACTGTATTTTAAGGCTCAAATACAGAAACCTCTCGCTGTT
>NW_020210341.1:3828-5004 GCF_003070985.1 Temnothorax curvispinosus | reverse complement strand
GAGTCGTGCCACCGCCGGACGCTGCACGGAGGAGTGCAGCTCACCCTCGGCCTACTTCGCCTCCGCTTCTGGATCCCTCGAGGCCGCTCCGTCGTCAAGCAGCGGCTGCATCGCTGTGTAACATGCACCCGCTGGCGAGCCACGGCACCTCAGCCTCCGATGGGCAATCTTCCGAAGGGACGAGTCACTCCGGCACGCCCATTCCTCCGGACCGGCCTGGACTACGCCGGCCCAATCTCCATCCGCACGACCAAAGGCCGCGGACACCGAGCGCACAAGGCCTTTATCGCCGTATTCGTGTGCCTATGCACCAAGGCGGTGCATCTGGACGTCGTGTCGGATTACACGACGGACGCCTTTCTCGCCGCTTTCCGTCGCTTCATCTCCCGTCGAGGCCTCTGCGAGGAGCTATACTCGGATTGCGGCACCAATTTCGTGGGAGCCGACCGAGTCCTAAGAGAGCTCTTCCGAGCTTCGTCCGCCGACGGCCGTCGCCTTGCTCACGCCGCCGCCGCAGAGGGTGTCAAATGGCACTTTAACCCGCCAGCTGCACCGCACTTCGGAGGACTGTGGGAGGCCGCCGTGAAGTCGACCAAGTTCCATCTCCGTCGGGTCATTGGGGAGACCACGCTCACCTTTGAGGAAATGAGCACCCTCCTCGCTCAGGTCGAAGCCTGCCTGAATTCCAGGCCGCTGCAGGCTTTGTCCGACGATCCGGACGACATATCCGCCCTCACGCCAGGGCACTTCCTGATCGGCGCTCCTCTTCTGGCCGTGCCCGAACCCGCCTTGAACGACGTCGCCGGGAGCTCACTCTCACGGTGGCAACACCTCCAAAAGATGCGCGATCACTTTTGGTCACGGTGGTCGCACGAGTACATCAACGGGATGACATCTCGCTCGAAATGGACCAAGCCCGAGGACGCACCTGCCGTTGGCTCTCTGTGCTTGGTACGCGCCGAAAGCACACCACCGAGTCGATGGCCACTGGCCCGCATCATTCGAGTGCACCCCGGCGACGATGGCATTGTTCGCGTGGCGACAATCCGCACCTCAACGTCAGAGCTCGTGCGACCACTGTGCAAACTCGTGCTCCTCCCCGGGACTGAGGACCAGCCGCCGCCGACGGATGCGTGAGCTCACCGACACTCGCTGTCACTTTATTGTTTTATCGGC
>NW_020210341.1:0-3728 GCF_003070985.1 Temnothorax curvispinosus | reverse complement strand
TTTCGCGCATCACTTCACTTCACCTCACTTTACATATCACCGAACTCGCGTTACGGATACGTCGCGAATATTTATGTGTCTCGCTCGGGATCGACGCACGTTGTGACACTGCGCAGGCGCACCACGCCGCCGGTGCTCGCCTGCACCACGTGCCAAAATCGCGCTCAGGCTAATCGATCGCATATCGATTTTCGACCGCGACGTCGGGCGCCTCATCGAGCGAGCCATCGAACACACCGTTTTGTTTCGTCAGGCATGACGAGGCGGGCGGGATGTTTGAGATCGCAACAATTCGCATTGCGACGAAGTCGCGTTCGGCTGTAAATGCACGCTTGCAATAAATTTCGGCCTATACTAACATTTCATGAAGTGAAAGTAACTAATGTTCGCGTAAAATCGTCGCATGAAAATTGTCAAGAAAATGTTCGGTATAGCATGGATCTTTCGAGATTAGCTTTCCAGAAACGTTAACATTGTCATCAATAACAAAGTCAAATAACAACGCTAGAACAAAGGAAGGATCCATGCTATACACAAAGCACTCGAAAACAGGCGACGACCCCGTCGGGTCGCCACGCGAAATCGGTGACGTCAGCCCCATGACGCAGGCCTCCGACGGCCAATCACCCTCCCGAAATTCTGGGAAATCTGCAGGGAGGGAGTTTCGCCTCGGAGATGTTAAAAGGACCGTCGCCGCGCCGCGGAAACGATTTCGCTCGCAGATCACCGCTAGTATTCTAATACACCCGCTTTGCTTCACCGCTCATCACCGCTTTTCGCACTTAATTGTTATATCGCCGCTTTCGCCGAGCTAAACTCTGTGCGCGCTCTCGGTATTTTGCTTGAAAGGGAAACTCGTGTAAACAACTGTACATATATTGAACATTATTAAATATATTCGTTTATTTTGCAATTCGATACTTGTGCCTTGTTTTTGTGGTCGTCTCGTTACCTCGCGCTATCTCGCGCAACCGCGTGCTCTCGAACAGTATAAGATATATTTAAAATTTTGTAAATAAAAAATCAGAATGCTTCAAAACATTCTCACACATTCATAAAAAATAATATGTGAGATATTGTAAACATTGAATTGTACCTACAAAATATAAAGTTTTATAATCTGCTACTAGAGAGCAATAGAGAACAATACAATAAAATAAATAAGTAATCAATAAAAATATAATTAATTAATTTTTTATTTTTTCTTAAGCAATTAAGTCAGTCTTAAGTACATAAAAAACAATTATCTTTGATTACATTAAAATAAAATAAAATCATCTTATTATTCGTTACATAAAGGAATAGAATAATTGAATAATTGCTCTTGCAAGTTAACAAACTGACTATATAATCTGAGTTACTTAACAAGAAGTTCCCTTACAAAAAAGTATTACTAGCTGGTTAGTAATAAATACTTATTTTGTGTATTAATAATACTAAAATTAAGTATTTATTAGTACTTGAATCACTGTGATCCAAGTATTGCACAGTATTTTATTACTGGTCAGTAATTTATGAAAGTAGTATTTAATACAGGACGAGTATTGAATACTTAGTATTAAATTTCTGATGAGAAAGCATTTAATACTAGGTGAAAAATACTTGTGTAATAAATACTTGTGTTGAATTACTGATGAGTATTTCAATGTTAGTACTGAAGTACTGAACCAAGGATTCCATGTGTAATAAATCACTGGCCAGTATTTTAATATTAATACTCAAGTACTGAACTGAATATTCCATGTGAAATTAATCACTGACCAGTACTACAATTTGTATAGAAACATTATAATGGGTAATTCCTGATAATATTAAGGAAAAGAGATAAAAGTAAGGCACAAATACATTTTATATGAAGGTATGTACTAATTCGTCGTGATAAAAGTGTACAAGTTTTGAAATAGTACTGAGGATATCATTTTAATATTCAATTCAAAATTTTATTACTCTTTTTAAACTGAAATTGTTTCTTAAGATGATTTTTGAAAAATTATATATTTGCGCTGGTTATGACACATGTAGACTATATATAACACTTACATCAAATTAAGAAGTAGTCTACCACGTAAGGCAGTTGGCTCACGATCCAGAGGTCCCGAGTTCGATCCCACCAAGGTAAGTGTTATTTTAAATACGAGAAAATATTTATAATTATAGACTGCATCTTAAGAAACAAATTTAGTTATAAAATAGTAATAAAATTTCGAAAAAAAATAATTTTTTTTTTATGCCGGGTAAATAACGGAAATCGAAATATTGGTGAGTAATTCAATACTAAGCACCAGTAGTTCTGTGTAGTATTAATCACTACCTATAATATTTATCACTACCAGTATTTTCCCAGTATTTCCCAAATAAATATTGACAGTATTAAATCACTGAGATTTTAAGTATTTAGTCAGTAATACTTTTCTGTAAGGGTTTACATAAAAAATATACTATTACTCCAAAAATAAAACGAAGGATGAGAAAATATAACTGCTAATAGACAAAAGCACAGCTTTTATATACTTGTTAAAAAAAATTAAATAGTCCCTAATTAATCCGTCTTTTTTGTATAAAATGGCAGTTCACATTCCAATATAGTGGAATTTCAGTATGGAATTTTTTTCTAAATAGTGACTTACAGTTTATTGATATTGGTTTATGGTTTATCCAACTGGTAACTTAAAAGAACTGATCGCATATGCGAAATGTGAACAGCTTTTGTTTCAAATAAATTTTGTAAAATATGTTGTAATGGAGTAATTATTTTATCATGTAGGTGTATCTTTTTTTTTTTAAATAGATGAGAGAAGATCCGACAGTAAACGAAAACAAAAAAGTAACGCAGTATCTATAATCTTTTCATCCCACCGATTGAACGGACCCAATTTAAGTCATTTCAATCGTGTTCATTTTTCTTTGATTGCTTGTAGAGAACCAGCGCAAAATTTTTGATTGAATTTGTGTTACATCACTTGACGGAAACTTTTTAACATAGCACCTGAAAAAAATAATAAATCAGAGTTTTTATTTCAAGTATATTACTAGATGAGATTTAATAACTTATTCAAAATTTACATTGAATCGCTGTGAGAATGTTCGTGTCTTGAAGTTTTAATTTTATAGATCCTAAACCTGTATAACTGACAATTCTGGCAAGTAAATTTGAGAATATTCTAGCTAATAATTTGCCTACAGGTAATGTCTCCTCCGTTTTTCCAGTTGGCATCAAAAGAACAAAGTAGTCGATCTGAAACACGTATTTCTCTTAATTAATTACGAGATTATAAATGAAATTGAAAATGTATAATACAGTAACAAATATAAATAAATAAATATATAAATAATAATATAAATAAATAAATAAAAGAACATACTGTTGCAAAAAAATTATCACCGTCTTGTAGAAATTTTTCGAAAGTATGAAAGGCCTCTTCATCTTTGAGAGGTAGATTAGGCAAGTCTTTAGGTTTTGTGGGTACTGGCTCCTCAGGTAACAGAAGTTCCAAATGTGAAGTTTCAAAGGTTGAAGTTCACTTACAGTGTTAAAAATCTATGTTATATGTGAACTATTTTCAATAATGGCAGTAAATTGGAACGCAACCATAAATCCATGCAATGCTATACAGTTGTTTGACTGTATAAAAAATGATATTTTTAATGTTAGAAATTCTGTACCATACTCTACTTACACTCTTATACCGAGGTATAAGATATAAAGCCCGGTGTACATAGCCCAGCGA
>NW_020210340.1:0-1304 GCF_003070985.1 Temnothorax curvispinosus | reverse complement strand
ATTTTATCATGCATAAATTTAAAGAGAGGAAAGCAATTGAGTGATGCGTTAGTTGAAAAATTCTTACAATTTTACGAGTCATATAGAAGCCCGAAAAGCAGTCGCAAAGCGCTGCGTGACGTCGTGCCTGACGACGAGCTGTTGCGATATTATTTGTTTACATTTGCCGTCTGTCAAATTCTTCGCTGGGCCTTTGTGTCGAACAGACGCACAAACGAAAATTGTTAAACATAGAGTGCAATCCAGTAAATATGAAATTCATGCAAAAAACGGTAATCCCTTCATAGACACAAGCTTCTAGGGTATAGTTTAACCGAAATGAATATCATTTTAACTATGTTTCAAGTCGCTGATAACAAATTCAAGCTTTAAATTTCAAAATTAATTTGTTTAAACAAATTATCTCGAAGTAAGATGTTTTATAAATTTTTATTTAAAAATCTGTGGATACAATTACATAGAAAAAACATAGTAGGCCTTCAAAGTAATATCTTTTAGATCCAAATTGTTAATAATAATTTACAATTATTTTTTTAACTTAAAGTATAATATCTTCTATATCTTTATTTAAAGGAATTAACGGAAGATTATCAAGCGAAATGAATATAATTTTCATGATTTTTGATAGCTGATTACGAATTCAATCTCAGAATTGCAAAATTAATTTGTTTAAACAAATTTATTTAAACAAATTATCTGAAAATAATATTTTTTATGAATATTTATTTCAAAATCATTCCGCAGATGGAATTACATAGAAAAAATAGAAAAAGCCTTCGAAGTAACACCTTGTAGATCTAAATTGTTAATAATAAAGGTTGATTATTTTTTTATAATATCTTTTATTTAGTAGATAAATAAAGAAACGCTCGTATGTCAAAATAAATAGGAATATAGGCCAACAATCGAGCAAACACGTAGATGTCAATTTAAAGTAAGTTTAATAAACATACTTATATACAACGGAACGTTTCAACCGCACAGGGTCTTCTTCAGCCGTTTTAAATTAAAAATTACATAGAGTCGCGCAAAGTGAAAATTAACATGTTAAAAAGTAATACAGTAAAAAATAAATAAATTAAAAAGTAGCCATTTCTTGATAGTAAATGACAAAACCGTCTGGAGTCACATCTCACATGAGAGCATTCAAATTAAACCTTGTATATGAATAATAAAATTGTATATAAATAAGTATCTGTGAGTCTATTGTAAAATGTAAAATTATATATATGTGAATGTCTATAGTCATTTCGCAAGTATGCAGTCAACTTTTATTTAGTATTACACAATAAATACCGCGTCAA
>NW_020210339.1:0-8961 GCF_003070985.1 Temnothorax curvispinosus | reverse complement strand
GAAACAGTAGCAACAGTAATTTATTATAATAAAATGACTAAAATTAACATACGTAGGGGTATGGGGTATGTTGACATATGTAGGGATGGGGTATGTTGACTCATATTACGGCACGCTTAGCTTGACTTGCTGTTGCCGTGCGCGTGAGACGCGTGTGAATGTAAACATGTGATTCGTTACAATGCTGATAAAAGCAAGAGAAGCAGAAGATGTAAGAGTAACCTTCTACCTTGTATATTTCTTTAAAATGTGTATTAATGAATGTAGTTGTTGCCGGTCAATAATTACAACGGATATAATCATTTATTTTTTAAGGTTTGAAGTTAATCTTATATTACGCATTGAAAAGATAAGGTATTATAATTAAATAGAAGATGTCTTGTATTTTCAGGTAGAAATGTAATAAATCACGAGAACTTTTGGGACGTCAAAACTTTGAGACATATTCTGTTAGATTACATTTGTCTTCTTCGATCAACACGCACAGTAACTCGTCATATAATCCCGTTCTTCTTGGAATTTTACAAAGCTCGATTATCGCGTACAATTTTACACGAATATTTTCGTCATCCTCGATGATTGTATAGTGTAAGCAGGTAAGGTAATCCTTATTGCACTCTCTTATTTTTCAAACACACACACACACACTATTTTTGATGAAGAATAAGAAATAGTTTATATTTAATTGAATTTTAAATACATATTTGTAATATATCTTAATATATCTATTTTAATATATCTGTTATATTTCGATATATCTACGCTATTATCTAGGTCCAGTAGCACTGTTTAAGAAGGAACGATTAATTGATGTTGAGCTTGAAAATATCAGACCCTTACCTAAGGCTGAAGCTCGATCAACTAGTGCAAGGTAAAGAAAGAAAAGTTCTTCAGCAATTTTGACTGATAGCCCAATCAAGATTGCTTTGGTTCACGAAAAGAAAAGAATAAAGAAAAACGAGAATGTAAAAAAAAAACATACAAAAGAAGAATTTTTAACCTAAACAAATCTAAAATAACTGAATTATCTTCAGGTAATTTTTTAATATTTAAAAAAAATTAAAAGAACGTTTCTTTAAAAAGCGTTCTATATGATTTTATAGCAGCAAAGTTTTCTATACTAAATAAATTTTGAATTTGTTTGATGCTTGTACATTGTTTTTATACAATCATATTTAAAAAAAACCGTTGTTTGTGATAGATGTATCTATTTACTTCTTACAAATATAATAACTTAATTTAAAATTTCTGTTCCTGTACTTACTTCAAAGAAAAGAAAGGAAATGATAGAAAAAGAAGATAAAGAAAAGAAAATATATATAGCAAATAGAAAAGATATTAATGAGAAAGAATACTTGTGTCTAGTATATGCAATTGGAAAATATTCAGAAAGTAAAGAAAATTGGATTAAATGTTTGCAATGTGCAAATTGGATACATGAGTCATGTGCAGATGCATTTATTACATGCGCACTTAATATTTTTATTATTTGTATTAATTACTGACTTAATTAATTACTTACTTATCTATTTTTGTATTTAATTTTCTCTATTCGTAAAATGTATGTGACACACATTTTGCCAAAGATGGTTGTACGAAATAGTTTACAACTGTTTTTCTACAACAGCATTTTGCTATTTGATCATTACAAAACAACTTTAAAAAATACAATCTTTATCGAGAAGTACATATCTGCTATCTGTTTTTTATTTCTATTACATTTTCATTAATTTAACATGGACTTTAGTCGTATAGCCAATTTACACCATGATATATGTCAATTTGCCCCACTATCGGGGCAAGCTGGCTACAATGCAGCACGTTCGTATTTCATTTATTACAAAGAAACTATACAGAATACAGGATATATCGTTTTTGGCATAAAAATGTAGAGAAAGGTTCTCTCTATCATATTAGTACTGTTCGATCATGATATTTAGTTGTCTAAAAATTCAAATGCCGAAATTGTGAAAACTGTGCCAACGAGCCCCGATCTCCCCAATGGGAAAACAAATCTACAGCCTTTCCTACCTGTTCTCGTAAGATATAAAGGGAAGCATAATTGGATCTAAAAGAAATGAGAAAAACTGAGAAATATGAGAGTACAAGGATAGCATGATTCTACGCTGTAACATTATATTGTAGATTAAACATGCCCCTTATATATAACAAGGCTATAGAGCGCACCTCATAAACGTATTTTCGGTTCAGCGACAAGAGGGGAGATATACTGAACTTAATCGGTATACGCGGCTCTTTCTAATAAAATACGATGGTTATTGCAAGGGGAGAAAGCGAACTATTACTGTTTTGAGGAGATTTACTGGCAAACGGAGAAGAGCATGTCGCGGTTTTCCACGTCGTGTTCGCGAAATCTATTCGGTTGCAACGAGCGGGACGTGTCGTTGCTCGGGTCGCCACAGAGGTTGGTAGGTGCTGAACGCTTAGCTTGATATTGATCGACCTTCTCCGCCGCCCTACTCCCTTCGCCCGCGCCGCTCGCATGCCCCCCCCCTCCCCCTCTCCCCCCGCAGCCGAACCGCCACATCTCCGCGCAAAGCAACGCGCCGGAGTGACGTAATGTCGCGGAGGGGGCAACGAAACAACCCTCTCTCCCTCCCTTCCAGCCCCGTCCCGATTTTTGCCTCCGTGCAATGCAACCGCCCCTTCGACGAGCGCCCCGATGGGCGTGCAGCAACAATTTGTCTCCCAAAAATTGCTCCCCGAAGGAAAAAAGCAGACGAGTCGGGCGCAAGAACCGGCAAGGGGAGGGGGGTGAGTCTCTACAAAGAAAATGAGAAAAAATCGCGATATCTTGGATGGGGAGAAGCGTTACAACTCGGAAAAGATTTCCGCGAAGCTCGAATAATTAGCAAATAAAGAATTCGCAGAAGTTAAACTTACACGCGTCGACATTACGTATTACATTTTCGCGTTTTACGCGGTTGAAGGTGCTGTGGAGAGATTTATAGGGGGAGTGAGAATCCGTCATCACTTCCTCTGCTCGAGCGCGAAGGGATGAATTTTACATCGCGTGGGCGCTCTCCGTCTATTTCGAATGCGACACGACGAGAGCCCTGACCGAAGTAAACCGTTTCGGCGAAACGCGGAAAATGCATATTCCAAAAATGTTTATTTCGCGTCGTCATCTCGTTAACCAAACATAATCAGGAGAGAATGGCGGCTCCGCTCTGCCGACAGATAATTAGAGAAACATCGTCGCGGAAATTAGCGCGACGGCGATATTTAATTAGCGAGCGACACAGACCGCCCCTTATAAAGGGGGTCGCGGAGGGAGTGCGCCGCCGAATATCACGCGGAGAGGGGCGAGAGGCCCCTCTCGCAACCTGGCAACCGGATGTAACTTCAAAGGCACTCGGGTATCCTATGGGGAATCTCGGGGTCAGTGAAGATGGACCGGGGGAGGGAGCGGGCTTGAGACAGGGTGCAACAGTCTCGCCACACGTTTGTTAATTAACGCTAATTAATTAAGGAGTCCCGCTGCGTAAAGGACGCATCTACTCTCGCGCCGCGATACAACCCCCTGTCCCGGGCTAAGCGCTAAATCGAGTTTCGACCACATTTTCACCAGTTTCTCGTCTCTCCTCTCTTTCTTTTTTTGCTTTTGGAAAGGAAAAGCTTTCCGAGCTCGCGCATGATAGTTTGAAGCAATCTACAAATGAGCAGCATTACGCGAACTAAACTTTACTTTTTACGAAGATTAACAGATAACGGAAATGAATGTTCGCTGCCGAGTTTAAATGGATTTTAACTCCGTATGTATAAAATTTTTATCCGAAGTTCAATTAGAAGTATTTAAAAATTGCGATATGTTAGGACCTCTCCGTCGACTTGAGCATCATCGAAGTATCTGTCATTATAGGATTAAGAGATCACGAATTCTGGGACGGCTATATATGCGAGGTGCAAATAATTAATAAAAGTTATAGCCACACATAACAACTCCTGGAAAGTTTCTGTCAAGGTAGTATATATGTGGGGAAATAAAGGCACGTATAGCTTTTTTACAGCTATGTAGGTATCTTCTTCTATAGCTACGTATTGTGCGCCGTATGCCTTATGAACAATAAAGATGTCCCCAGATAAAAAGTATACCTTTTTCCCGAAAGAAAACTTATTGCATCGAAATGTCTTTCAATATATATATCTTCTTTTGACGAGACATAAAAACGCAATTAGCAAGAATAAAGAAACTTTAGGCCTACAGTGAAATGTTATGTAATTCGGCCGATCTTGTTAGGGAGAAAAGAAGGAGGGATGTTCTTGTCAGCATACCTTTTAGAAACGCAGATCCTAACAAACGCCCTACGGTTGTCAGAAACACAATCACAGGGTACCAGCGGCTCGTCGGAATTTAACGTTATTTTCCGAAGGCCGATTCTCGAATCGTCACGCGCGCGCGCGTTTGTCATTGGCGTTTCGAGATAAAGCATGTCTTTGACATCGAGGACGTGGGCGGACATCGAGAGTCCTAACTCGCGCGAGAGTGAGAGCGCCGGCCATCGAGCAAACAAGAAGGAATTAATTCTCCCTGACCTATCGGCCCATCTCGCGGCCCGATCATCGACGCAAAATTCCATTCCTTCGAGCCTTTCAAGCAACTGAACGATCAGCACTTCGTCGACTCGAACGCAAATTGCTGGCCCGATCCCGGATTAATCCCGTATTATCGAAGCTCCGCCAATAGAATGGTCAATATCGCGATCCTAATTAACATATAATTCCGCATCTTTAATTGAACGTATTCAGTTTTGCCACAAATTCCCAATCGCAAACGTATACCCGCTCTTCCTGCCGCTTTTAATTATTAATTCAACGCAAGCGACATACGAACAAACTGGTTGTTTTATTATTTCATGACGCATGAATCGGTCTTGTTTATCGCCATTCGGTTGCAGGTTGTAAAGAATAACTCTGTTGATTTTTGTTTTCTAAATGAGGTCTGTTTCCAAAACTCACTTTGAACTATAATTTAAATACATCTGATTTGAAGATAAAAATTTAAATGTATTCCTATCTTAAGTAATTTTTTATACCGTGCATTCTGATGACGTATATGTGCATTTTGATATTTCATTGTATATTCATTGTATTTCATTGTATATATATGTTGTGTCTTCTGTGTCGATCCGTTCTGACTTTTCAATTTATATGTGTGTTATAATTCTATAAATGTTTTTCGCATTACAAGGCACACAAAATTACAAACGGAATTATTCTCTGAATTCAGACTAAAGGATATCGATCGTTTCGATTACCCTCTCTCCTCTCTTGCCTTCTTATTACGTTAAAAATTATTAAGAAAATTTGTTTCAAGATACTCGAGGAATTGTTTAAAGACCCGCTAATTATACTTGACTTTTCCTAACAAGTATAACAAAACAGAAATCTCGCCATTATTTCTTCGCCGTTAAATCTCGAAGTGTTCGTAATAAAGCCCAGTCCTTTCTTTCACTCTCACGATTCCTCAACCACCTCCACCCCCCCCCGCGGCATTTCCGTTTCCCGTCTTCGTTTATAAAGCTTTCGAAGCTCGCAAGTATAACTTACTTTTAGTTGCATCACAATTTTATTTGAAAGCCTTGCGTCTGAATGGGACCGGTATTCTCAAGTTGTTTATTTTAATTATCCACATCTCGACGTTATCAATCGGAACTCAAGTATTAATTAACTCGCTTCTCAATTAGCCGGCATTATTATTCGCGTCTTGCGCTTTCAATCCTTCCTTGAAAGCTCGTAGCGATATAACTGCGATAATAAACAAAACGGACAATTTAATGGTAAATTAATATCTCGACAAGTAATTTTCTCGAATTATTGTTATCAAACGATAATTTATGTGACAATCATGCATCAATTTACGTTAATCAATTTATCTGCAATAATTATCAAATAATTATTTCGATAAAATCGATAAGATCGGAGGACGGTTTTATGATGCGCGCGCGAGGGAACTCCGACTGTACCGATCGCAAAATTCCGTCCGGAAATTTGCCTGTTATTTTCCCCGACCTTTCCGGCTCTTTATTCGTCTTCCTCCCGTTCTTTGTATGTCCCTTTTCGTCTCGCAGGAATTTTTCGACGGCAAAATTCATATTTCATCCCCCCCGTGCTTTTTTGCAGCCCCTTCGACAAACCGGAGGAAAATGAATTCCGCAGCGGCGGAAATGATGCAAGGAGAGAGAGAGAGAGAGAGAGAGAGAGAGAGAAAGAGAGAGAGAGAGAGAAGGAACGGGTAGCCGTTAAACATTTTATCGCCGTATAAAAAGTCGTGCGAGCGAGATGCAACGTTTATTTGCCAATAGTCGGGCACTTTACGACGGAAAAGTACGTCACGCGATAGGCGAATATGAAAAAATTAAAATATGACAGGAACGCTGGACAAGTAGAGCAGATAATTTAGACGGATTTACCGCCGATATATCATGGATCAGGCTCGAATTGAGCAGTTACATTTTTAACCAGCTTTTAGTTTAAACTAAAATAAAACCAAGAACAAAAAATATCTGCTATCTATGGCAGTCGTAAACTTATGGAAAAGAACGTAAAGTTTCACGTTATAAGAAGCTTAAAATTTTACAGAACGTAGACATCTATATTTTATTAGCAACCGCCTGCATTACACTGACTGAATTATTGAAAAAACCTGAAGCAATAACTACCTTTCTGGGTAACTTACTTCGAATCCACATTAAATCGAAAACATCTATATCGTGTTCTCTATATATAGAACATCATATATCATTAATCTTATCATCAGACGATAAATGTATATGGTTTCAAAGTTGTATATTTTATTAGCTGTTACCATTATTATTGAAATGCATTTATTAACAAAATAATTCTTTAAGAAATAATTAGCCTTTGGATTATATCATCAAAAATACGTTATTAATTAATATTAAAAGAAATTAAATTGCAGAAAGCAACAATAAGAATAATATAAAAGCGCAAAGCTTTATCTTCGTTTTATAATGCGTGTATAAAATTGAAAAATGTTTAATATCTATACTTCTGTAAGTTAACATTCTTATCGAGAAGCAAGGAAATGCAACAAGCAGGAAATTCCTGGCGCGGCGACAACAACGGTGACAAAAAGTCATTTCCCATCGCGCCCATAGTGTGGCGCGTTAATGAGCGCAATTAATTCAGCTGATTAATGGCCGCGACAGCCGACGACGGTACCGTTCCCGTTTTCCGACCCCGAACCGGCGCTCTTTCACCCATCTCCTTTTCCGCGATATTATTTATCGCCAGCGGCATATTATATATTCCGCGCGATTGCATCTCGCGGAGGTGGCTTTTGCATAACAAGCTCAGATTCGACCGTATTCATAATTACATACCCTCGTCAAGTACTATACCCTGCCGCCTCCTCCTTATTACCGCATTATCACAACATGTCGTGGTAACCCCCAAATTATTTCCGAGACAATGGGGATATAAAATACATTCAATCTGGGATAATAAATTCTAAATCGTCGCGAATCACCGCTGTGGAGATTTAATTATCTCTCTTCAGGCCGATTTCTTTTTCACATTTTTCCCGCGAGTATTGTATTTGACAAAAAATCGTATATTATTAAATTAATATACCACGACGTTGCAATATTTTTTAAAACATATCTCAGTTTCCACTCATCACTCTCGGAACAGTCAATCTAAGCGACAGGGCAACACCCTCTGTATAATTGTTCAACCGAGATCCTTTCGGCGGAGCATCGCGTATATCATATCGGATGGTTGGGCGAGAACGGTGGGAAGGAGGGGTTGTTTAGTCACCCTCGGTTAGGTATATAGTATCCCAGCCTCCATTAAGGAAATGAATTTCCACCCCGTCTCTTCCGATCTCCCACCATCCTATCTCTTTGCCCTTGCGCCCTCCCCTCCCCCCATTCCGGAAAAACTAGCCGGGCACCCTGCCTACATCGACGCCCTTATCCCCTTGAGACTCCTCGATTTGTCGCGACTCCTTATCGCAGATAGACTGCGACGTTTGCCGCTCCTCGTCGGCCTATTTATTTTCATTAATTAATGAGGAGCGCCGACGATTATGAGCCTTTAAGAGTTGAAGTAGTCTGAGAGGAGATGCTGTCGCAGGAAGAAGTGCCGCGATCATTTGGGAACTCCTTCGTAGTAATCATTCGTCAGATCGCATCGAGCGAATTCGCGACAGAGTTCGCAGAACTGGTATTTCAAAGAGTTCGCGTTTGACTTTCTTCGCAAATAATGTTTCAAATGCAAGTTTTTGTTCATCCGAAAGTTCTTTTTTATTTTCAGCCGTTATTTCGAAATGGTATTACTATACGCGTCTTCGAGAGAGAGAGAGAGAGAGAGAGAGAGAGAGAGAGAGAGAGCGAATTTCTCAAACGTAAAACGTATTCCGTATAAATATTACGACATTTCCGTGTGTCCCAGTTTCGGAATAAAAATTTTATCTACCCATTCATCTATTTATTTATTTACATATATATCCAGCCACCCATTTAGATCGATAAAACGTTTAGACTGTATTTCTGTAAATATTCTGGATTCTGAGTAAATAAATCTTTATGTATCGGCATTGCATGCGCGGCGAGCGGTACGATAAAAGCGCTGCCGAGGGGATGATTTTTAGGGCAGGGACAGGTTTCGTGTCGCTAACCCATCCACGAGACTAGTTGAGAAGACAAGCCGTTATCTCCGCGGAAGAAATTGCTTTTGGTTTTATCACGCAGTTGCGATTGATATAGATTGATCATCCTGACCCTCTCATGGGGTAGATAAATCATTCTCGGGAAGATAGGGTTGAACGATGAGCGTGACTGGTCGCCGAGAAATCTCGAAACGCGTGCGCCGCACTCCGGGGAGAGAATTCCGTTCCATTATTTTTCGTTCGCCCATTGTAGGCGGCGTAATTTTGTTCCAATTTTAACATCATCTTCGTTCTACATCATCCCG
>NW_020210338.1:0-1183 GCF_003070985.1 Temnothorax curvispinosus | reverse complement strand
TAATGTAAAATAAATATTACATTACTGTCGAATAAATGTTAAATAAATGTTTTTTCAATTCATTATGTTTTTTCAATTATTTATTTGCAATAATGATTTAAAGAAACATTTATTTAACATTTATTTAATATTAATTTAATATTTACTTCAGATATTGCGCTCAAATTCCTTCACGTTTTGCAAACGCCCGATCGTTTCATTCAGATGTAGATGGCGCGACGCGTGAGTCGCCACTTTCAAAGCGCCCCCACTCCTTCCTCGCTCGGCTCGCTCTCGTTCAGTCAGTTCAGTGTCATGGCCGCTCTTGCTGCGTTTCTTCGGACGAGACGAGTACGTTTTCCTTCTTTCGTAACTGATTGAGCTAAGCGGCACATATTCTGGAGACCAACCGAGCGAGATTCGACTTCCAAGGAGAGCTCACCGCCAGGAAAAGGAGAGCTGCGGCAGCTCGCGCCCGAGAGGGAAAATTGAGGCGAGGAGTCCGATCCAGCGAGCAGGGCCCTTCCGATATTCTCATTTGGGACGCCATATTGGAAGATCGACATTGTTCGTAGTAGTACAAGGAGCTCTGCAAGGTTAATCTCGTCTTGAGATCTTGGAATTGCTCTTATTCTTGTTACTCTGGTTTATATTTTGGCCCTAGAATTTATCTCGGTAAATCTGAAGAATAGTGGCCTCCTCACCGATTTCGTTCAACTTGGGCTTAATCGATGCGTTTTTGCACGAAACGACCGAATCTGGCAGAAAAAAGTGTCGCTCTGCCCCGCGAAGCGAGATATTAACGGTTAAAGTTGACAGGAATCAGGTTATGATTCCTGTCATACCGACGAGATGCAGCGACTACGACCATGCCCTGCGGCCACATGCGCATGCTCCGTAGCCGCACGCGCATGCAAAAGAAGGTCACGTGACAACTGTCTGCTTGGTAAGTACATATTTATGTGTACTTTTCACATACCAACTATTCTCTGCTTTAACAAATTATTTATGTTTTGTTAACTTAAACGCTTAATAACTGTAACAGAAATCACAGAAACTGTAACATGTAAATATGTACTTTTCATACACCAACTATTCTCTGCTTTAACAAATTATTTCTGTTACAAATATTAAGCGTTTAAGTTAACGAAACAGAAATAAAATTGTTAAAGCAGAGAATAGTTGGTATATGAAAAGCAGTACA
>NW_020210337.1:0-2542 GCF_003070985.1 Temnothorax curvispinosus | reverse complement strand
GATTTCCACGACTCCGCCTTCGGCTAAGACCTCCGTGCCCCCCGGTACGGGGGTCATTCCCGTGACCCCGCGATCTCCGCGCCCGTCGGTGATTTCGCATCGCGGTTCATCGGATCGTTGTTGGTGCGTCCCCTGAGACGACTTCCACGGCTCAGCCTTCGGCTAAGACTTCCGTGCCCCCCGGTACGGGGGTCATTCCCGTGACCCCGCGATCTCCGCGCCCGTCGGTGTTTTCGCATCGCGGTTCGGTGGGTCTTTGTTCGGGAGCCCCGTGAGATGATCTCCATGGTTCGGCTAGAGGCTGCGACCTCCGTACCCCTCAGCGCGGGGTTCGCCCCCGTGACGCCACGATCTTTGTGCCCGCTGGCGCTATCGAGTGGGAGTTAGTTCGATCGCTCCCCTGGTCGCTCCTACAACGCTTCACGCAGCTCGGACCCCGGCTATAACCGCCGTGCCCCTCTGCGCGGGGGTCATTCGCGTGACCCCGCTATTTCCGCGTTGGTCATTGCCGGCGCTTCGCGTATCGGGTGGTTGGCCTCCGGATCGCTCCTGAGACCTGTTCCGGGGTTCGACTCCCGGCTATCATCGATATACCCCCGTTCGCGGGGGTCATTCTCGTGGCCCCGCTATCTCGCGTGCCCGTCGCGCCATCTCGACCGCGCTCGTCCCAATCTGCTCTGCTTGGCTCTCCTTCTCAGGCCCGCTCGATGGCTCGCTCGGTCGATCATCCGCCGCTCGCCTACCGGGGTCAATCGTACCCCGGTCACCTATATTTTGGGATTCAGGTAAACGCTAGCCATATGGGCTCTTCGGATTCGCTTATCCGGTAATTCTATTTGAGAAATGTCGATGTCCGCTGCTCCCCCGGTCGTTGTTGGCCCTCAGGGTTGTCCGGCTGCTCAGCTGTGCGAACGGTTGCATACTCCCCGTCAATTTCGCACATGAGTGTCGGCTCGTGCGGAATTTTGGAGAATCACGCATACGTTCGCTATTCGCGACGCTTCCTCTTTGTGGGACTTTTTGTCGCTTGCGAATATTACTCTCAAAGTTGTGACCTTTGGTCCGCGTACTTATTTACTTTGTTTCTTCGCTTTGTTCGCGATATCAACGTTACTTTTACTGTCATTTTATTGTTTCTACGTGTCTTTCGCGTGTCACCCAAAGGGAACGACGTTTTTTACCTAACTGGCTTATCCCTTAATCTAATTACATTTATCAATCGGATGCCTTATTGGCTTACAAACTCAAAGCTTACTATCTATTGTGGCTGACTTGCCTTCGCGCTATGCCGTGTTCACGGCGGTGTCTTCCTACTGCTACTCTGGATCCCCTCTCATTGGTTCGAAGTCCGAGTATCTGGATTTGGTGCTCACGGTTCGGAAGGAGTCGTTGGAACTTCCCCCGGAATCCGTTTGATGCGGGTCTGGCCACCCCACGACGCCCTTGTGCATTGGTTTGAGTATTATTCGCGGACTTTTCCGCGGATTTTGCTCCCCTTGCTGCGTCGGTGTTGCCTCTTTCTCCGCCTCGCACATCTCTTTTTGTCGGGGTCTCCGCTCCCCGCCTGTTCGCTTACGCCGAGATTCTCGGCGCCGCTCTGCTTTGCGCTTCTTCCCTTCGGCGCTCTCCCATTCAACAATGGCGCGGGTTTTTTCCCCGGCAAGTTTTGCAGATTTTCGTTCTCCCACACCTTGGCATCGTGTGACTGGGATCTCCTCCTCAGTTTCGGACTCCGTTTCGCTTTCCGTTGACGTTGCTATTATTACGGTGGTTCCGGATCCGTCGTCCGTCTCTTCGTCTTTCTCCTTCTCGTTTCCCGCAGCTCCCTTTCGGGTTTTCCCCTGGACCGTCATCGTCAGCAGTGACATCGGAAATTCCCCTGGTTGAGTGTATGTCACGGCCCCTTTTCGTGCCTCCAGGACTTCTGCCGTACCAACGCTTGAGATACTCTCCGCGTTAATTTCGTACACCTCTGGTTCTGGTTGTTCAATCGGTGGTTCACTTGGCCCCGCCGTTTCCGTTCCCGTTGGCGTTACCGTTTTGTGTGTGTTATTTTCAGGCTGGTCGGGTTCTTCACGCCTGATTATCGTTGTCTCTTGCATCGATGTGATTGACATGGGAGTCGACGAGGTTTCACTTATCGTCCTTGGGCGGGTGGGTGTCGCGCCCTCCACAGGAACCGTCGCTGGTAGTTCCAGCGGGTCGGTCTGCTCTGCGGCTGGTTCCGCGGGTTCACTTTGGCTGTCTATTCTCAGAGTTTCCCCGGGCTCCTCCTCCCGGTCCGGGACATCGTATCCGACATCCATCTCCGCTCCGTGGAAGTCGAGCTTTAGGCTGAATGGTGGTCCGGTGTCATCCGGTCCTGGCGGTCGTCTGACTGCGACCACTATCGTCACTTCCGCTATGTCCTCCTCGTCGCCCAGGCGTGCTGGGATACGCATCTTGCGGACGAGGACCTGACTGTTCCGCTCTCGTTCCAGTCCCGCGATCCCTCGCAATGCCTCTTCGATGCCTTCCCTGGCGTCCCGAGTGGTCTCCCATA
>NW_020210336.1:0-1031 GCF_003070985.1 Temnothorax curvispinosus | reverse complement strand
CCTTTTCGGTATTTGATCTCGAAGTCATACTGTTGCAACTCGAACGCCCATCGTCCCAACCGGCCGGACGGAGATTCTAGCGCTTATCTAGCGCTTTATATATAATTTTATCCGGAGACATCCCGAACATGTCAAAAAGATTAAACAATTCTGTGAAGAAATTGAAAATAAAACAGATTTGATTGATAGAGATTGCATTAAGTACGACTTCAAAAAATGGAGGTTTTATATTCGGCATGTATGTATGTATGTATGTATGTCTACGATTTTCTTTAAAACTACTGGACGGATTTAAATGCGGTTTTCACTGTCCTATAGAGCAATTCTCTAGGAAGGTTTTAGTACATAAAATATCGCGCTAGAACATCAGGGTACGGAGCAGTAAGGAAATATGCGATAATAATTATTCATATTAATTTAATAAAGCACTAAAAAAGTATAAAATAAAAAAAATTTTTTTAAAATAAAACCGATTTAAAAAAAAAAACTAAAAAGTATTTAAAAAATTAAAAAATCATTTATGCGCTTTATGAAAAATTGTTAATTAAATAATTTTGATTTCATACACTAAATGTATAATAATCGTACATTATTTATGTCAAGTTTCAAGTCATTTCATTGAAAAATGTAGAAGTTATAAGCAAATGACCGAAAAATGAGGCGTTCGCCCCACTGTGCGCCGCCAGCATACGCACCACCGCCGCCGCCACCAACATACAATATATACACGCCACCGCCTGTGCCACCAGTGCACATGCCCCCGATTGCGTACACGCCGCCGGTATACACACATCCGGGATACACGCACCCGGGATACACGCACCCGGGATACACGCACCCGAGATACACGCACCCGGGATACACGCATCCGGCATACACGCACCCGGGATACACGCACCCGGGATACACCCTGCCGGGATACACACCACCGGGATACACGCCACCGGGATATATGAACACGACAGGAAATATACCGACATTCGTGCCAGGAGTATGCCCCTATACGTTGTAATTCTTGATCTTTAGTTTCA
>NW_020210335.1:0-4412 GCF_003070985.1 Temnothorax curvispinosus | reverse complement strand
TATATTTCCCGAAAGTTTGAGCTGGAATCAGAGAAATTGATATTTATTCACCAGCTTTTTACGCCTGAAATATACGCCTGAAAAGTTTGTCACTTTTAATCATGACATCTGGCGCCGCGCCGTTAGCTTCCCCACAAATCGATATTTAATTTGTATCAGTTGGAGCGTACTTTATATCAGCTTTAGAATCTCTTATTTTTCCAAAATTTAATAGGAAATTCTTTAATTACCGAGACATTTATAACATTCCGTTTGAAGAAAACGTTCGTAAAAAGACGCCTTAATCTCTTAGACGATTTTTTACACGTCTTGACCTTTTTAAACAAAACCCCTATATCTCTCCGACTCTTTTTACACCTTCGGATACTTTTTACGCGTCTTTTATAACGACGCACGGTGTATTCTCGGTATAGGCAAATGAAAAATAAAAGAGAGCTAGATGAAAAAAAGAAATAAGTAAAACAGAAGAGCAGTCTAAAGATATCCCGTGTAAAGATATTTCCCTTTCTCTTCCCCATCCCCGACGAGAGACGCATAAATTCTGCATCGTTCTAGACGCTACCGCGAGAGCTATAATCGTTTTTCGAACGGAAACACCGACGCAGTTTTCCGAGGCGCGAACTCGCGGCGGGAAAATCGGCCCCCGTAGACGCAATCGCATTAATTCATGGATCACGGCTCGTATAATCCTCCCTCGCCATATCTTCTTCATCCGTTCCGTATCGATACGACCCTTTAGCGAGAAGCGGATCTCGTAAATTTATTACGGCGCGAAATCCCGGTATATCCGCACGCGTGGACACCGTATAAGCGCGCGCGGTTTTCACCTTTAAGAGGACGATAACCGGTAATTATTGGACAATCTCGTCGAAATCTATTTTACGATGAACCCGACTGGTCGGGATTGGATTTTAGACGGGATCATCGGGTGTCAGGATCACAACTGATAGTTACAATGTTGTTATTTTCGCGTTGTATTCGAATCTGCGGTAACTCTCCAATGGAACTTTCTCAGAAAATGTTTTACAACTTTCAAATTTTTTGACATTTATTGATTAAAAATGACTTTAGGTAAGACATCAAAAGGATAATAAAGTATTATAATAATACACTAGATTTATTAAAAACAGAATTATTCATTTTTCTACTTACATCTGCTTTAATCACAAAAAGATATATTATTTCAGTGTATTAGTGAGTTTTATTTATTTTATGTGAAATTATGTTATTAAATATATTATAATATAAATAATATGTAATACATATATTAATATATAATAATATATATTTTTTATATTTACTTACTTTTTATTTTTTTCTTATTTATATTTATTTTTTTTGTGTGGTTTATTTTGTAATTCGACTTTACGTATTTTATAAACACAGTCGTGCATTTCTCGACTTGGACCTCCCAAAGCTCAACTTCGCAGTCAAAGTATTCAATTTCGTTCTAATTTTTCTCTCGATCTCAGAAGAAAAGTGAAAAAACCTCCGTTATTATTTACATGCAATTCTTGTTACAGTTATTCTGCCTCTCTGGAATATTCCGTTCGAAATTAAAATGGTTTAATGTGAACCGCCACTTGCTCTTTTCGAGCAATATTTCGCGAACGCTCGTCGAATAGCTTCCGACAAAGTAGTTCCGGCAAAGGGAAAAGTTCTTGCTGGGTAATTATTTTGACTGAAACGCATATGCTGTAATTATTTATCCGCGACGCAAACGTATGGCATCGGACGGAAGACTCGGGAACAATTACGGCCTGCACGCGCACGAATTTCACAGCTTGTCACACGGTTACGCGCTGCATAATATCGCGATAGCAATTTCGCATATCCGCGCGAGCGGACCGTAACACTCGTAAAGTCAGCTCGTAAGGTCGAGCGATAATAAATTTCTCCCTTATACTTTAAGCGTAATCCCTTAATCCATTTACACAGCGACGAGAAATTTTATCTAACATCAGACGTGAAAACTTCGCGAGAATGTCAGAAACAAAAAAAAATGTTATTCGGCGAGATGAAAATCAGACGAGAGAGCGAATTTTCATAGTCATGTTTGACGGAGAAAGAAATTTTGCATTTTTATCTTTATTCTTTAGATCTCTTCTTTTCTATTTACCATTTCGTATTATAAATTCTGTTCCTCATAATGAGAATACTCTTTTCATGTTTCAAACATGATTACGCGAGTGGCTCATAATAAAATCATTCAACTTTAAATATATTTCGCGAGCGAGTATTGTCTTTGAGATTCGTAAAAGGAAATTTCGCGAAGAGCAGCATTGGCTCTGTTTCTTGCGAGCCCCTAATCCCTTTCCTGCAGGTTACATGGCGGAAAGAGGCTTTGCCCAGCCAGCGCGCTTGTTGTCGTCGTCGTTCTTCCGGAAAGCAGCTCGTTATTGCGATCCACAATTTACCGAAAATCTCGTAAACCGCTCTCATATACCGGCATCAAATAAACTATGCATGTGGATATGTGTGCAAAAAGCATCGCGGCTATATCCTCCCGAACAGTTTTCTCATTACAGATTCTGGGAAATGCGAACTAACGAGAAGCACAGTGTTATCCCGAGTAATATATTGTTTCCCAATTACAAATTGTCTACCGTTATTTATTTTTCGGGTCAATTTTCAGTGGGCTTTATACTTCCAACGAATTTTAATCAAGCCCTAATTACCGAGATACTTTACTTTGAACTAAAATGAGCCTCGAAATGGTCAAAGAACTCGCGCACATAAAAGGAGGAACGGAGCACCGCGTAAACTTTAAACTCGGGCAAACATTTCGAGCGAGCTTAAATTCGCCCGGCATTACGTATCGCGGGATTACGTCGAGCGGCGTAGGCAGACAAAGCGAGTGCATTCGACGATGCACAGCGGAAATTACGCTATACGTGACTCGGGCTGCCGTAAATAACGCGCCGCCTCTATTAGCGAACCTAAAACCGGCAGCAAACGTCGCGATGTGCCGCGCGCGTCAGGAATTAGCCTTCTTAAATTTTGAACGTCATCAGGGAGCTGCAGCAAATTCAGGAAGATAAAATCGTGAAATTTATTGCGCGCGATATAAAGCGCGCGTAGCACTTTACGCCGGAATTTTTACGAATCTTAATCCTTAACCGACGTAGAAAAAGTCGACGATTGGTGACAAAAGATCTGAGAGTACTCTTGCTTTTCTTTTTTTTTTCTAGATTTTTTTCTGATTTTTCTCAGATGATTTCACATACGTAATAATAATTACGTAATTCTTCCGTCGATCATTTAAAAGTGCGTATTTACCGGAAAACAGTTCGCAAATTGTATTGGCGAATTGTATGTAAACATTATTCAATCACTGTTCGCCACAGGGCGAATGAAAGATTCGCGATCAGTTCTCGGACATCTGCGAAAACTGAACGCGCTGTCTACACCAACATTCACTCTGGGTTTATTGCTCTTTTTTTAATCTTACCGCTTTTAGACCGAACGTGGAACTGCTCGCAAACAACAACCGCGCAAATTGAAAATAACAACCGATCGTAAACTGTTTATTGACAATGATAAATGCAACCGACATGAATATTACAATCAATTAGAGAAGGTACCAATAAGAAATAAAACTGTTCGCGATCTGTGTTTGCAAATTATTAGCCGGTAAAAACACGTTTTGAGATATCCAGGAAGAACAGAAGAGATGTTAAAATTCAACGTTGAAATTAGTCTGTCTGCACCAATATTTACTCTGGGTTTATCGCCCTCTTTTTAATCTTACCGCTTTTAGAGCGTAGGTACGTGTAACTGCTCGCAAACAACAACCGCGCAAATTGAAAATAACAACCGATCGTAAACTGTTTATTGACAATGATAAATGAAACCGACATGAATCTTACGATTAATTAGAACAGGTATCAATTAATAATGAAACTGTTTGCGATCTGTGTTTGCAAACTGTTAGCCGGTAAAAACATTTTGAGATATCCAGGAAGAACAGAAGAGAGATATTAAAATTGAAATTAGTATCTTTGATTATTTATTCAGTTTCTGTATCAAGATTTCACTCTTCAAGATATAAGTGGTCTCGTATATACTTCGCTAAAGAGTTAAATATGCAGTATACAATAGGGTAATTCTAATAACTGGACTGGATTATAGCTCTTTTTAAATGAAGATAAAAAATTATAGAGGAAAATCTCTCACTATTTTTAGCATGGTCTATCATTCTATGGTGAACTAGTGACCAACTTGACAACGTTATAAAAAACATAAAAAACGTATTAAAAAATGTTCAGAATGTCACGGTGATATATTTGAGCACTTAATGTGATAAAGTAATTTTATGATATAAAATATGCAATATCTCTTAAAGTATTAACCCTCCGATAGTATATTTAATAAAGAGCGAATGCCTTTATTCAGTATTTTGATATTTATTG
>NW_020210334.1:7033-7755 GCF_003070985.1 Temnothorax curvispinosus | reverse complement strand
CTTTGTTTCATATTTGCCCACAACTTTTTTAGTTGTGCAACTGTACGTATTTTCGACGACGAGGAGGAGAGCGTGAAAGTGGCCTCCTCCCTCGTCCGTTGGTTGTGTCGCTGCGTGCATATCGCGAATAATAAGATAAAAAGTCATTCGTGAAAGTGTCGTCCGCGGTTTCGCGCTGTTTCTCTCGGCCAGTCTCCATCTCCGTCCACCCTCTCCGCGCTCATCATCCGTTCCTACGACGTCCTACGTTCCTTCCCTGCTTCCTTTTCCATCTCTGTCCGTCAGCTGAACGTCCGCATCGTGGCGAAAACGGTGTGAAAGTGATCAGAGAAGAAGAGAAGGAGAGAGAGAGAGAGAGAGCGAGCAAGAAGAATCGATGTGCTTTGGAAGCCTCAATAATGAATGGTAAATGTTATATCTTTGTATTATTTTGCCCTTTTTACCTACCTGTACGTATCTACGTTTGATGTAACGTATTTGATAATAATTTAAATAACATGATATTTGATGTAACATAATAATTTGTGTTACAATTTTATATTATTTTTCTGAGGCTAATCCTTAAGATAATTAATATCTTACATGCATTAAAGAGGTTATGATGGTTCGATTTTATTATTTTTATTATATTATAGATCTCTAAAAAGGCTATATATTATAATTGTCGTACGACGGTGTAAAGAAAGTGATCAGAGAAGAAGAAAAGAGAAGGAGAGAGAGAG
>NW_020210334.1:4840-6933 GCF_003070985.1 Temnothorax curvispinosus | reverse complement strand
AAAATGAATGGTAAGTGTTATATCTTTTGTATTATTTTGTCTTTTTTAGTGGTAAACTGTGTATGTGCCTACGTATTTGATGTAACGTATTTGATAATAATTTAAATAACATGATATTTAATGTAACATGATAATTTGTGTTACAATTTTATATTATTTTTCTAAGGCTAATCCTTAGGATAATTAATATCTTACATGCATTAAAAAAGTTATAATGGTTTGATTCTATTATTTTTATTATATTATAAACTCTAAAGGCTATATATATTACATTTGTCGTACGACAAATGTAATATCGGCCTATAAAAATCAAAGTTTTGTTTTATAAATTTTTTAGGCATTTTTATATGATCTTTTTTTATTCAGTATTTTGATATTTGAAGTATTTTTAATTAAATAAAGACTATAATGTTATTTCAGTTTTATTTTTCTACTCTGTACTCCGGTTATTTTTACTATGATATATCGTTTGTGTTACAATTTTATATTATTTTTCTGAGGCTAATCCTTAAGATAATTAATATCTTACATGCATTAAAAAGGTTATGATGGTTTAATTCTATTATTTTTATTATATTATATATCTCTAAAGGCTATATATATTACAGTTGTTGTACGACAAATATAATATCGGCCTATAAAAATCAAAGTTTTGATTTATAAATTTTTTACACATCTTTATATGATCTTTTTTTATTCAGTATTTTGATAAAGTATTTTTAATTAAATAAAGACTATAATGTTATTTCAGTTTTATTTTTTCACTCTGTACCCCGGTTATTTTTATTATGACATATCGTTTTCTGTACTTTTTGGCCGAGAGCTAAATCAAATTTCTTTTAACAGTATTGTATTTTACGAAATGACAGAGTTACACAAACGATCTATCGGGGAGCGAAGGCTAAGGAGATACGCCAAAGCTGAAGCTGAGAAGGTATTCGCTAATATATTAGAAGATGATGAGGACATTTTAAACGCGATTACAGCAAATAGTATTATAAATTCACATGAGACTCAAGATATCTCTCAAGATTCTATTAATAATATTAGTGAATCTGCACATAGCAATGAAAATTTACAGCTTTCAAGGCAAATAAATGATGGTAATAATAGTGAATACGTTTATATGAGACATGATCTGTTAGCAAATATTGAATCAGATAGTAACTCAAGTGATGAAGATGAAGAAGACAATGATGAGGATGAACAGGTGAATTTCAGGCAATGGCTAAGAGAATGGAACTTAAAACACAATATTACAGTAGAAGCGTGCAGAGAACTTCTTGCAAAACTAAAACTATATCATCCAGAATTGCCCTTAGATCCGCGGACTCTCAATAAGACGCCTAGAGCAACATCAATTGTAGAATTCGGCAACGGTTCCTATGTCCATGTTGGATTAATACCAGGACTTGAAAGACGCCTACAAAATTGTGGACTGAAAAATTTTGGCACAAACAAAATAGGATTAGATGTTAATGTTGATGGAATAAATATGACCAAAAGCTGTGTCACTGATGTGTGGCCTATTTTATGTAGGTCCTTGGATTTAATTGATGACAGACCGTTTGTTGTCGGAATTTTTGTGGGATCAGGTAAACCAGACAATGTAAATAAGTATTTGCAAGACTTTATTTTAGAGGTATTAAAATTAAAAAGTGATGGTCTGGTTTTAAATGGTGTGATGCATGAAGTTTATATCAGATGTTTTATTTGCGATGCTCCTGCAAGACAGTATCTAAAATGTATTGTGGGTCATGGAGCATATCATGCATGTGAGAGATGTACTCAATCTGGAGAATATGAATTTCATAGAATGTGTTATTCCACTGAGACGCACACACCACGTAGTGATGAAGACTTTGTGAATCAGTCGGATCCTGAGCATCACACTGGAATATCCCCTCTTTTAATTATACCTGTAAGAATGGTAACAGAATTTGTTCTGGATCCTTTTCATTTGGTGTTAGAAGGCGTCACGAAAAGATTTATGACATTTATTTTAAAAGGAACAAAATCAGGAATGCGCCTCACAGCAACAGAGATTGCTGAAATTGCTGAGAGAATGAAGAACTTACGTGCTCATATTCCAT
>NW_020210334.1:382-4740 GCF_003070985.1 Temnothorax curvispinosus | reverse complement strand
CAGAATTTGCTCGTAAACCAAGAAAAATGGGACTAAACGAGCTTGGAAAATGGAAAGGAACAGAATGGAGATTATTCCTTTTCTACGTTGGCTGCGTCGTTCTCAATGATATTCTATCTCCCACTCTATACAATTTATTTTTAATGTTGCAATGCGCAATGATTATTTTGTCTACACCACGCTTCAGTAGAAATGAGTCATACGTACATTTTGCTCAGGAACTGATAAATAATTTTGTTAAAATGTGTGCACATAGAGGAGTATTTGATAAAAAATTCATTGTTTATAATGTTCATAATCTCCTCCATTTGTGCGATGATGTGAAAAACTTTGGTGTGCTAACTGATTACAGTGCATTTCCTTTTGAAAGTTACTTAGGACAATTAAAAAAATTACTGCGAGCACCAAGCAATCCTCTGCAACAGCTTACAAGAAGGTTAGCTGAGAGAGATTACCTATATGAATACTCGCAAAAATCAAGCGAGTTTACACCAGGAAGACAAGTGCTTGGAAAAAATGAATATAAAATTCTTTCATCCTCTTCATTCACCTTGAGTACCGTCCATAAACGAGACAGTTACTTTCTATATGAGGAAAGCATTGCTACTGCCAAATCTATACAGAAACTTCAAAATGGAAACATTGTCATTATTGCTGACATTTGTGATATAAAAGAAAATTATTTTACTTATCCATGTGAATCTAGTAAGCTTGGTATTTACAATCTTGGAGAAATGTCCTGGAATCGTCGGAATGTTATTGTGCCAATTGAAGTTGTAAAGACAAAATATACGATCCTACCCTGCAATACAAATATGATAGCTATCCCGATGCTACATTCATTTTAAAGTTGAGTATATAATAAAGCTAATTGTGTGTGGTGGTGCATCTATATAATCTATATGTCCTGCATCTATATGTTCCTATATAATCTATATATTCTGGATCTATACGTCCTGCATCTATATGCTCTGCATCTATACGTTCTGCATTTATATGTTCTGCATTTATATGTTCTTATGAGATGTATATAATATATATGTATATAATTTATTCCTGCATTATGAAAATGTTCTTTCCTATTTTCTGAATTTTGTTGTGTGTATGTGTGTGGTGTGAACTGGATTAGTACTAATTTTAATATTTATTTTTAAATCTTTGTTTTTCTTGAACGTTGCTGCTATAACTTTGTATGTATATTTTTCTTTAACCTAATGAGGCATTACATTACATTGTATACATGTAATTTCAGAGAAAAAATATGCTATTGCCGATCTTATTAATACCATAAACGGCGAATCATTTGTTGAAGTAAGTGTTGTTGCCTGGAATTGGATCAGTGATGATGGATCAAAATGTGTCTATCCTACGTATCTACCTCCCAAAAAACAAGCGATTGCAATTCAAGATTGCATGGAGCCCAACCCTCAATTTACATCATATCCTTCAACGATACGTTATTGGTTTGGTGAGTCATTTTGAATGCTTAGTGTTTTTAAACTGTCTTATTTACTATTCTATCGTGCTTTTATATAGCAACATACTCAGAAGCTCGAGCAAGATTAGATCGAGCAACAATGCATACGGATATTGAGTCTGCGGATGACAAAGCAAGCAGGGCAAAACGCAAAAAAAAACAGATTGAAAATGTGTCAGATGAAAATTCAAGTGATACAGATGAAGAATTGGACAAGTACCCAAGGAAGAAAAGCAAGAAGGGTGAAAATGGTAGTAATGTCAAGAAGCGCAAAATCCAACCGCCTCAGTTCCCCACCTTTGGTTCTTTGCCGGGTAATGAAATTTATCTATAAAAATAAATTGTTATTTGTAAAAACTTATTTGTGAAGAATTTGTTTGTAGTACTGTTTGTAATACCTATTTGTAAAACAAATAAGTTTTTTATGCTTTAAATAATCTATTACTTTATTTTCATGTACGTCCAAATCTGATCCAAATGTTGTAGTACTAAAATCTGTTTTAAATCTTTTTTTTCTACTTATAAGTAACTTCTTTAATATATCCATCCTAATGGACTTTAACACATTAACTGATTACTAAACATTGTCTGAGCGCTCTCATAGGATAAACTTATTTTCATATTTCTTAGGTTTTTTTTTTAATTTTCAGATGTTAATGTAAATAAGACAACCGGAAATGTTGAAGTGTCTTCCAAAAAATCTTCAGATGTTGATGTAAATAAGACAACCCGAAATGTTAAAGTGTCTTCCAAAAGATCTTCAGATGTTGTTGTAAATAAGACAACCCGAAATATTGAAGTGTCTTCCAAAAGATCTTCAGATGTTGATGTAAATAAGACAACCCGAAAAGGGACCTCCACAGAAAGACGAATATCAAACAAGCCGGGTCAAATTGTTGAGAATAAACGTGGAAAAGAAAATATTGCTCTGAATGATCAACGCGACCAATCTGGTATTGTTAAAAATAAACGTGGAAAAGAAAATATTGCTCTGAATGATCAACACGGCCAATCTGGTATTTAATTTTATTTTTGCATTGTAATACTGCAATCTATGTGACATATGTGGTTTTGTATCTGAGATTCTCGCATCAATGGTTTGTAATTTCTAGATGAAACCTTTGAAGAAGTGTCTATGACAGAGTTTGTCTCAAGGATTAATAGTACCGTGGAAAAGAGCAAAACTGGAACAGGTGTGTTTTTTACATAGAGAGTGAGATTACAGACAAGTAATACGGATCTTTGCATCATTTTCTGTAGCACACTCAATGTACATTAATGTTTTACCATAAGCAGCATCAAATTTGGATATTTCGAGGTACTGTATCTAGATATTTGTGTATCATGATTCAGGATTGTTTGATAATTTGGCATCATTAAACGTTTGATATGTGTGAAAAGTTGTGTGAAAATGTAAACAAAAAGAAATAGCTTATACAATAAATTATACAGCTTATACAGTAAATTTATAAAGTAATTTTGGATTTCTTACTAACAATCATGATGCACAAATATCTATAGATACATACGTCGTACCCGCCAAAAATATTAAAATTTGACGCAAATTTATGTCTTAAGGCATTAATGCACCACAATATGCACGAATCTGTGGTAATAAATATTTTTATAATAAGATTAATAAAGAAAATACCTTTTCATATAATGTTATTTGCAGGGAATATTGGATTAAAAGGTTGTGCCACGAGTACTCCTAACAAAAATGGTACATTAAAACCAAGTTGTTCTAAAACAGTCGAAGAGAATGGTTAGTGATGTTTTTTATTTTAGCATTGTTATAAGCATACAGAGATATTTTATACTTCTCCTTTTTTACAGCAAATAATGACGAGATTCCAGTCTCACGCGAAGATGATTTTGATTTTCATGATGATCAAGAAAAAGATATGTCCGACGGGACATATGAGCCGCATATGGATACGGATAGGGGTTCATCTGATTGTAAGTCAGTTTGTGTGTACACCCTCTTTATATATCAATTACAACTTCTTTGATTCTTCTTTACATTTTAATTTGGTTTTTCACAGTGAGTTCAGAAGCTGACGAAAACAGAAGTCTGGAGAACATAACTGAAGAGGAAGAACGAAATGAGGACGATCCAGTCCAAACAAATACAGCCGCTGATGGAAGAACAGGCGTCATAGGTACAATTTACTATATTCATGAGTACAATATTATTTGTATAGTTTGATGAATATTAAATTTAATACATTTCTTGGTTTTCAGCAATTTTGAAACATATGTATGAGAAAACTAAAAAAATAGAACGAAGGCAGGAAAACTTGGAAAACAATATCGAGGAGATTAAGCAACTTCTACTTTCTAGAACAGAGACTTTGACTCACCCTAAAGATTTACCAAAGCTGCCTCTACAAGCTTATGCTGATTCCAAACACTTGGAAGAAAAAATAAATCGAGAAGAGTCACAGAAAGACTATGTTGTAAGTATAAAGAAGTTATTAATTATTCAGTATTCTCTGCTTTTTATTAACATTGTCATATCTTTTTCAGATCAAGAGACTGTGTCTAGCTGCTAGAGGGACCAGTGATAAAGAATGCGCCAAGCGAGTGATGGAAAAATTAATGTCCAATCATGTTGGTACCTTTTACAGTTGGCAGGGAAGTGGCGGAAAGAAAGATTCATTTAAAAACACTGTTATGATGGAGACTGTAAGACGTAAGTATCTTTAAATTCTGTTGTGTTTATATTCACTCTACTCTCTGCGTGCCACCAAAACTGTTTTTATCTTTCGCAGTTGCAATAAAGAAACTTCGTCATGATGTGGATATGGGTACTGCTGAAGACGCAATAAAAGACTGGCTCAAATCAAGAAAATTTGCCAAGAATAATGCTATTCTCTTA
>NW_020210334.1:0-282 GCF_003070985.1 Temnothorax curvispinosus | reverse complement strand
ATTTGGTTCTTCCTCTTCAGTTATGTTCTCCAGACTTCTGTGTTCGTCAGCTTCTGAACTCGCTGTGAAAAACCAAATTAAAATGTAAAGATCCATATTACTTGTCTGTAATCTCACTCTCTATATAAAAAACACACCTGTTCCAGTTTTGTTCTTTTTTGTACTATTAATCCTTGAGACAAACTCTGTCATAGACATTTCTTCAAAGCTTTTATCTAGAAATTACAAAGCATTAATGCGAGAATCTCAGATACAAAACCACATATATCACATAGATTGCAG
>NW_020210333.1:0-5944 GCF_003070985.1 Temnothorax curvispinosus | reverse complement strand
CCTTTCGTAGGCGACACGAATCACGAATCTCGAATTGGACGGATAGCAGAAATTACATCGGGTATTTCCTCCGGTATAAGCCCCTCGCCGCGCCTTACCCGTTCATTGCTCCTTTTACCGCTATCCGTCTCTAACTCTCGAGATGGTCCTTGTACACGCCCTATGGGAGACACCTGTTTCCTCGTATCGGTCCGAATTCCTCTAACCCGAGGTGGCTGCACTCCGCGGATCGATAACGGTGGTGGCTGCCTGCAGGATCGTTCACTGTCCACAGAGACTCGTCGGAGAGAGAGAGGTCGGAGATATTACGCCCTCACAGCTAAACATATCCTTCACCCAATTATACAAGACAAACAATTCTTGGTAATGACACAAGCGATAGAGGAAGACGCCGCTGACTGGCAATTTCTTCGGTGAAACGATAATAAAATGCGAGTCTAACGATGCGCGATAATTATGGTTTCGTTTCTCTGATGAATGTTTGCTTTTACAATTGAATGCGACAGCTAAAATGACGATAACATTCGAGAAACATACGAAACGTGGATCAAACTGACAATGAGTGCAAGTGTTTTTTTAAATTCATTTATTCATGATCAACGATTGATTCGCATTTTTCTTCGTCCTATCAAAATCGATCAATTATAATATAATTGTTTACTTTTTTTTTCGAGATAACTATTAAATTAATTCATGCTACATTTTATAATGGCAATCTCGATAAATATTTTCATCGCAAGCAAGGAAAATTAAGTATATTAAATACAAATTAAGTACAACAACTTAATATAAAATCAACAACTTAATATAAAATCAATAAATTGAATATTTTTCTCGTAGACAAAAAAAGAGAGATAAAAGTAATGCGATATGGTTAAATAAATATGAAAAACGTAAAAAGCGGACACTTTCTTATAATTAATTCGCATAAAATTGAGCGATTTTATTGAATAAATAGGTGAACTCAACGTTTTAAACATCAAGACATTAGAAACAGCGTCTCCCCTATTCATAATGAACTATAGGCGGTGATTAGAGAACAAATGAAGGAATGTTTTTCAAGTATTAAGAAACTCTAGGGGGTTGCTAAGAAAAATGGACTTATTATTTAAAGCAGGCAAATTATTTTTTTTTTATCCCGGAGAAAAGATTATAGAAATACTGCGCGATAGCGAAGAATAAAGAGGATTACATAAAAATGACTAACTCCTTGTGAATTATATGATATATAATAACGCGTAATTAAACAAACGTTTTTAATCAAAAGTTTGTTCATTGTTTATTACGTTCTATTCTGAGATATTTTCTATAAAATCTCGCGGAGATTCTTAGAAATATAGTCACGCGCTTCCTCGAGAGAAAAAAAGGAGACAGCCAGGAGCAATCTCCGCGCCAATCGATATCCTGGATATCGTTTCGCGTCCTGTGAAACATTTCCTTCCGGCTGAGATCTTAGCGACCTCCAAGGACTTGAATATCGGTATTCGGATCAGGATCGGTGGACCTCGAAGACTCTCGTGGCTCCGATTGAAATGTTCTCTGCGGCAACCGTACCAGCTGCCGAAGCCGCTTTGGCTTGCGGTAACCATGAACTTCCGCCTCTGTTCTATTCGGTTCCGCGCGCTTTCCTGCGCGCGCGCGCGCGCGCACACACACACGCACACACGCACACACACACACACACACGCGCGCGCGCGCGCGCACACACACACACACACACACACACACACACACACACACACACACACGTATACGTTTCAACAATCATGTCTATCGGGAGAAGGATCCCGTATAGTCCTCCAACTTATACACCTTCACCTAAGTGTGCACCTTATACGCGGGCACTTCAGTGGATACACCGACGCCGAGATACGTACGGCTGTTCGTCGAGCTCGAGCTCCGCGAGCGTGACCGCTGCGTGCGCACAAAAGTATGCGTGCACCTCGGTAAGCCGCAAGTGTATAAAAAAGACGGCCCGATATCGGTGCGCGCGGCGCGGCGAGGCAGCGGAGCATGGAGCTGAAAATACTTACAAGGAACCGAACGCGGTAGCGAAAGGCGGAGGCAGGAAGGAATGAGAGAGACCGTTCGAAGTGACCGCGGATGAGGGAGGAAAGGAGAAGCGGCGTGGCCGAGAGCACATGGGGTCACTGGGGCCATGGGACATCACGGTACCGCAACGCGGGGATGCGGAAATGTGCTTAACCCCCCAAGAAGAGCCTCACTCCGTCTCCATACGCGAGTTACGCGAGTTCAAGAATATATATATTTCTCCAATGAAGTACACGGCGTCGTATTTCCGAAGCGGACGATGGATCGACACGCTGTACACGCTTTCGTTCCGGTATGTCTTTTAACGTTCTAAGTGGAGGGGTTGATGATGCGCTAGGTGCGCTGGAGGCAGATATATGTCTGAGAATAGGAAACGTCAAATAAATAAATCTCGCGAAAAGACTCGCCGTTACTTATTAACGCTGACAGACCTTCATTGCTGCGCGCGTGTGTATGTGCGTATGTGCGTGGCGCACATAGATATGTGTATTCTAATGTACCCGCGAGAAGAGCGGCAATATACGCTAAATCGTAGGGAGAGCAGGAAAATGGGCGAGCGGTTGAATAATGCCCGGTTAATATCGATTACACCGGTCGAGGAACTTAGCCGCTCGCGGCCGTAGGAAATGATTTCGCAGACCGAGCTTATAGCCTCCATCGGGGCCACTAAGAGGAACGAGAACAGGGGACGTGGAGCACCTCCGTTAAGGCAACGTATTAATATCCTCTCTACTTAGCGAAGCGTTTACTACTTACGCGCCGTTCAACGATAGTCAAGACGTGCCACGCTGGCGGACATAATTAACTATAACACTCGAGCCAAAGGAAGCCGATCCTGCCCGGTCTCATCTCTTTCCCTTCAGTGTCTCGATATTATGCTCCCCGGTCCCGTTTGATCTCGGACAAGACAAAACGTAGAACACGCATCATGCATCAAATTAAAGGTCAAACTTCATAGCGCGTATTATTCGTCTTCGATTTCCGACGTACCGACAGCGATCAGAAAGGATTGTGCGGTGTGTGTACACGAAGAATAGTTAATGCCGGCATGCCGGCTAACGGTGTTGTATACGGATACACGAAATGCTGCTGCTTTGTTTTCTCATGTCATCAATCCTCACGTAAAATCTTGACCAACTTCAGGATTTGCGTAGCGAAGAACTTATAACGTTTTTGATAGTTTCGCTATAAATCGTTTACTACTAATATACATCAATAGTAGAAATCACAAACTTTTACACTAAAACGGAATAGAATTTTATGTGTAATAAGATGCATAAATAAAACAAGCATATTTCATAAAAAAAACATCCCACGATTCGATAATTAGATATACTGGATATACATACATATAATAAAAAATGTATATACGATTATATACATATGTATGTATGTCTAATTATGAAAATATATAAAGAGATCGCTAAGTAAAAAATATATAATGTTTTTTTTAATTACCGCGCTCAAGATAGTCGCTATATTCCTACGTCTACAACAGAACATTAACCGCGGGTGACACCTACAGGTTTCACCCACGCAGCTGTAGAATGTTGCGCAGACCAGGATAATTAACTGTCATGCAAAGCCTCTCTTGCATCTTGTTACCTTTCTCGTCGAATGGGCATGAGCTCTTTGCTCTCCGGCAACCTTCTGCCCAACGATGTGGAATGCGAACAAGCGGATAAACGACCCCCCGCGCATTTTTCTTTTTTTCCTTTTTCAATGTATATTTCAATGTATATTCGTCGAACGGATGTGTACGTCAGAAGCGGGGAGAAGACGTAGGAGACAGGAGACAACGTGTGTTCAGGTGAGATGATAACGTAGGGATAAATCGATAGAGGTGCTGCTTCGCGAGTGGTGGAGAGAATTAGTGGCATCGCGAACTACGTGGTAGCGCACAGACCATGTCAGCTTCATGACTCGGAACTGGGATAACTCGATACACACTGGCGAGCATATGTGCGCGGCTGTGCTCGCCTTCGCATGTATATTCGAATATGCAATTTGCCAACCGACAATCTTACTCTCTCTCTCGGTAGGTAAATATAAACCACGTCAAAAGTTCCATGCCAGCATGGCGCATAAAGCTTAAGAACGTAATGTTCTCAAGGTTTCTCTCGCAAAAAGAAACGCAAGTTGGTCCGTCTCGCATCGCGTGCGTGTGTGCATCCTCGACATCCGGAATGTTTCGTTCAAATTTCATTTTCTACCAATAAATATTTTGCATCTTTGGCAAACTCTTCGATATGAATAGTAACTTAAATAAACGACAACAGTATTAACAAAGAAAAATTTGTTTCGTATTCGTTTACGTATAGATATGCCACAAGAACGAGAAAAGTTTTGACACAATGCAACATGAATTTTCAAAGTTACAAATTAAAACTATTAAATCAAACTATTTTTTCAGCATGATAATCATAATTGTACCATAATTCGAAGCGTTTATTTTCTTTTCGATGTTATATGTGAGACGAGTAAAAACGAATATTAATTTTAGCAACGTAGTTTGCACGAGAAAACCGCAACGAACAAGCGGATTTATTTCTACCGACCATCGCTCGTTGTTGCATTAAATCCGTATTACGAAGGCGATACCGCTTTACGCGAGAATCCGGGCGTAGGGTTTGCGGAGCACCAGTTGTTAGACTAAAGACCAGGGTCAGAGATTAACATCCGCGTATGACCGCGGCGCTAATTTTCACCCGGCGACCAATGAGATCCGAATAACCGAATAACCGCATAAATCCGCGCCAGGTCAAATTTTCCGCGATGCGGCTAAGTCGCGGATGGGTGCATTAATTCTCCTTAAGCCCGACGCGTTTATATTAATATGGGTACAATTAATAACGGCTAAAAGGCGTTCGTCCGCGGGAATTGTCGTCGGCGGTGGGTCGCGCCGCAGCCAAGTTGCGACAGCTCCAGCGTCAGCGCGCGCGCGAGAGAGAGAAAAGGCGGGACAGAGACGGGAAAGCCAGGAAGGCGTTAAATTACACTTAGCCCGTCTCACTTTTGGGATTCGCCGGAAGAGCGGCGACGGACAGATGAAATTATTGCGGAAAAGACGACCGTGCTGAGCGCCCGTGCCCGCGTGGATGCCGAGCACTAGTCACCGAGAATTTTGAATGCGCTAGCAGATACGCAGCCCGCTATATAAATGGGCCTGCGGGTACTGATGTAAGATTAAATGCGCGATACCGACCTCGTAATCCAGTCTGCATCTGATATCGAGGTTACCGTATAAACAGACATTCGAGATCGTCTTTGATATCACGGCCACTTTACTTCTGACTCTCTCTGTACGCTGCTTTGCAAATAGAAGAAGCCCCTGACTGCTTACTCGCCCCGGTTGGTCTTGCATCAAAAGACGACGACAACGTAAGCGTGATAAATGCGCTTGATGTGTTACAGAAAATTTTTCATATCATCTTATTTATTGAGTAACACGTTTTCGAAAGAATTAAAAAGTTTAGAAATCATTCAGAAACTATAAAAAGTTCAAATTGCTAATGGATTGATGTATAAGAGCGATATAAAAGGTGATTATAAAACATTAAATGCAGGAAAAAATCTACGATTCTAAATAGATGTGTATATAAGTATGCGATTAAAGAAAATAAATATATAGTATTCAACAACAACTTTTTGCTTCTGTCACATTTCTATAATATAAAATATAACTAGCAAAAAGAATATTGCGATGAAAAAAAAATGTAAAACTGTCTGAAAGCAATTCACGCAAAATCTCGTAGAGCATACATTACGAGAGGGTGTGATGTTACGTCTTCTCAATTTGTTCCCGTAATGCGAACTGTCAGCGACAGATGTTGTCGATTGGTAGGATATACATATATGTAGGTATAAATATATATATATATATATATATATA
>NW_020210332.1:0-2340 GCF_003070985.1 Temnothorax curvispinosus | reverse complement strand
ATGCCGTCTTCGGCAAGACGATGAAGAACGTGCGCGATCACGTGGACATGCGTCTCGTGACGCGATGGGACGGGAGATACGGCGCGGAGGCGTTGATCGCTAAGCCGAACTTTCACAGCAGGAGCGTCTTCTCGGAGAATCTGTTGTCAATCGAGCTGCGAAGGCTCGAGGTAAAATTCAACAAGCCGGTCTACGTGGGCATGTCTATTCTCGAGATATCCAAGACGCGTCTCTCTACGAGTTTCACTACGAGTACATGGTGCCGCTCTATCGCGACCGGTGTCGAATTGCTTACACGGATACGGACAGTCTGATCTATTTGCTTGAGTGCGAAGACGCGTACGAGCGTATGAAACGCGACATACACAGGTTCGACACGAACGAGTACGCGGAGAATAACGCGCACGGTATGCCGCGCGTCAACAAGAAGGTGCCCGGTTTGATGAAGGACGAGAACAACGGCGCTATCATGACGGAGTTCGTGGGCCTCAGAGCGAAGATGTACACTTACAAGGTACTCGGACGCGACGACACCAAGAGAATAAAGGGCGTTAAGAGAAACGTAGTCGCGAAGAGGATCACGTTCGAGGATTACGTGGCGTGTCTGCGGAACGCGCGCGAGCTGAAGACGCGCCAGTCGTGCATACGCTCGACGTTGCACGAGGTTAACACCGTGTCGGAGCAAAAACTAGCCTTCAGTCCGCACGACGACAAGCGATACGTGACGTCGAACGGCGAGGAGACGCTTCCGTGGGGACATTACGGAATACTGTTGTAAAAAAGGAAACAATATTATACGCTTTAAAAATTGTTTTATTGTAAAAATCAATAACACGTAAGAAACAAACCAACGAATGTGTAAACTTTTATTGACAATAAAGTAAGCGTTGCGCGTGTCTACGAATGTCTAAGTATTTCTTTCTTTTTTACAATACAGACGCCTTATCTATCCACGAATTGTGCGAACTGCTCATTCCCAGCCACTTCACGAACGCTCGATTGCCGCGCTTGCGCAGAACTTTTTCCACGAGATAGACGTCGGGATTGGAGACGCGCAGCAACTCGTGTTCGTAGAATCCTCCGGCAATCGCGAACGTCTTTCAGCAGATACGTAACAGGATTGGTCCTTTGTACATTGGCTATGCGAAAGATCTCGGTGGTCCAATTAGGAGTGTAGCCTTTTTCGAAGATCGTTTTGAATTTTCTCACGCGCACCGGATCGCCAACTCAAAATTTTGCCGGCGCGGCTATCTTCGCGCGACTGTACACCGTGCGCAGCAGTTTTTCGGCGACGGTGGGCGTCACGTCCGCCGGACGCATTCGGATCGTTCTGTGTCTGCGACGATTGTAATTCGACAAGAGGCGCGGCAGCGAGTCTATCCATCTGTACGATCCCTGGAGCGTGAAGAGCTTCCACATGTCGTTTTTCAGCGTGCGATTGAATCTCTCCACCACCGACGCTTTCATCACCGAATACGTGGAGTAGTGATTCACCTCTCGCTCGTCGAGGATTTTGCGCACGTCGGCGTTGTAGAATTCCTTTCCTTTGTCCGTTTGCAGATTCCTGGGGTGTCGCGCGTCCTCGCAAAAGATCTTTCGGAGAGCCGTCGCGACCTCCTTTCCGCCCTTGCTCTTGAGCGGGATCGCCCAGGCATAACTGCTCAGCACATCGATGACCGTCAGAATGTAATTGTGACCCGCGTTTGCGCGCGAATAGGGGCGCATCTCGACCACGTCGGCCTGCCACAGGTCGCCGTAACCGCGCACCACAACGCGGCGGCGAGGAAAGTTTTTTCGCGCCGGCGCGTACAATTCTTCCACGAGTTTTCGTTTTTCCACGCTCATTTTGTTTAAAAAACTTCAAAACGGTCTTGATCGCGATGATTTTAACCTCGTGCCTATCCGCGGTATTCTTCACGGTAACAAACTCTTTTTTTAAATTCTTTTATCGCTTTGCTCAAAGTCTTTCCGAGTTCCGCGATCGCTCCCTCGACGAACCTCTTGTTGGCCGCGTCGGCGCCGACCTCCGGCGCGGTTACGCGTCGTATCTTGCGCCCCGACGCCGCGACGCATCATAGGAATCCTGAGCGTTCAAACGGAGCGCGACGTTTTCCAGCGCCGCGATTCCGTTTCCCAATTCTCCGATCGCGTTGTTATTCTTGATCTCTTCGATCAAAACGCTTTTTAGCTGCCCAATCGCGCCCTCTACGTAGCTCCTGTTCGTCGCGTCGGTGCCGACCTCCGGCGCGGTTACGCGCCGTATCCTGCGCTCCCTCGCGTCGTAGAATTCCTTGTCCAAACGGAGCGCGTCGTTCCTCAGCGTCGCGATTCCGCTTCTCA
>NW_020210331.1:0-6553 GCF_003070985.1 Temnothorax curvispinosus | reverse complement strand
CAGTAACCCTTTCACCAATCTTCGTCAATGTCAAAACAACCTTCTTTTAATGTTGTCTGGGTAGACATACTAAAATCAAACCAGTCATTCTTGACCGTTTTATGACTTTCCTTTGAGAGTTTGAGAGATTCAGTATGCTCGCCATCTCACGATAACATGCAAACACCTGACACAGTTCCACTTAATATAACGTGGCCGGACTACACTCATTGGTTCTTCGCTGGAATAAGTCAGTAGGCTTAGTCTTCTTAAGTCGTCTCAGCTGTCCTCTGATGTTTAGTAGTCGTACAGCTTCGATGTTTCGGTGATTTGCCAGGCGTAGTTCATGTCTCCTAGCTGCCTTGGTAATTTCTTCTTCAACAGTAGTAATGTTGAGATCTTTTCTAATATCTGCGTTTCTCATGTACCAGCGGGTATTGACAATGTCTCGCAGTACTTTGTTTAGAAAGATTTGTATTTTATTGATATTTGACGCTTTGCTACAGCCCCAAACTGTATGCCATAGGTCCAAACCGGTTTCATGATTTGTTTGAATAACATGAGTTTGTTATGGATAGACAGTTTGGATTGCCACCCTATCATCCAATATAACTTCCTTTTAATAGACTTTAGTTGTTTAATATTGATCAGGATCTGCTCCTTCCAACGAAGCTTAGCATCGAGTGTCATGCCAAGATATTTCGCTGTATTAGCATAAGGTACGCGCTGTTGATTAAGAGTAATTGGAAGTAGGGACTCCTGTCTGTTGGTGAAATTGATATGCTGTGATTTGCTTTCATTGAACTTGATACGCCACCGTTTAGCCCAATCCGTAATCTTATTGACAGCGCGTTGAAGCTTATTAGTAGCATATCGTGTATCAGTTCCAGTCGCCAAAATTGAAGTGTCGTCAGCGTAAGTGCTATCCTAGTGGCTATCTTTGTATTTTGACATTTAGGAATATCGGCAGTGTAGAGTAGATACAGGATCGGTCCCAGTACACTGCCTTGCGGAACACCATTTGCTTAGGGACAAACCGCAGTCTGAACGAGGCGTTGAATATGTGTGTCAGTTTCATTATTCCGCTGAATGGTAATTCTTTTAACATTTGCACTGTGATCATATCGTAACCAGGAGCTTTCTTCGTTAAGTGTTTAATAGTTTCCCAAACTTCTTTAGGTGAGGCTGGAGTAATGAGCGTTTCATCTCCGCTGTCTTCAGGGGTAAGGTTTTCTTCCGCTGTCTGTCTCGGATGTGATTGAAACACTTTTTCAAGATGATCCGCGTGTACGTCACCTTTCTCCTGATTGCTTCTCGCCCAGGTGTTATTGTTTTCTTGATCGGTGGAGCGTTGATAATGGGGCGTTTAATGCGTTTGGTTGCTTTCCATAGCGAATAATTGGTATTTTTATCATCAGTAAGATTCTCAAGGTAACTTGCAATTTCTTCGTTCTTGATGTCATTCAGTAATCTTTTCAGCTGCTGACTAAGATTATTGAAGATGGTTTTGTCAGCAGGATTTTTTGTCTGTTGCCATATTCTTTGTGCCCTTCGTTTATCCAATATCAACTGTTTTATTTTTAAGGGGTAATTTTTTCCTGGTACTCGCTGTTTCAATTCTGGCGTGCAGTTTTTAGCAGCCTGCTGTATTTGTTCTGTAAACAGCTTTATATCATTTTTAAGTTGTTCTTTAGTTGTGAGCGGGACGTTGAGAACAACTGAGTTTTCTAAATATGCGCTAAAACCTTCCCAGTCAGTCATTGGTGAGCGCCAATGCTGGTCGTTTAGTTATCACAGTTTCACTCAGAGTAAGAACGATAGGCGTATGGTCGCTACTGAGATCAAATGACCTCTCTACTTTTGTAAAGCTAGTTGATATCCCTTTGCATATGAACATGTCAATAACATCCGGGAATTTGTTCGGATCAGAAGGCCAATATGTAGGAGTTCTTTTTGATAGGACGTGACATGATAATGTCTGAACCGCTTCATAAAGTCTTCTTTCCTTGGTAGTTATTATTCTCAAACCCCAGCTCGTGTGCTTGCTATTGTAATCACCGCCAGCCACAAACCGACTGCCTAAAGATTGTAGAAATTCAATATAATCCTCCGCCATAATATTATGTCTTGGAGGGCTATACACTGCGGTTATATTGCACTAAAGTTTCCTGATATAAATCCTTACGGTTGTTGCTTGGATCATTTCGGAGGAGAATTTCAACTCCTCATGATGTTTAATATTTTCCTTAATTATCACTGCTGAGCCTTCTCTGCATTTGTTGGATGGATGTGGCGTGTGATAGACTTTATATCCTTTGAATCGCACTACCGTCTCTTTGGTAAAGTGAGTTTCAGCTACAAGACAAATGTCAATTTTTTGACTGTCCAGGAACAGCGCTAATTCTAGGTTACGCTGTTCGAGGCCGTTAGCGTTCCATGCAGCAATTCGAATGGAACCTGCCATTTTATTTTTTTTTTGGAGCAGTCCTACTGCTCACAGTTTGTTGATACATAGTCATAAACATATCATTAAGCTTATCTTGCGAGGCCATGAATTGGTCAAGCCTAGCCATAAAGTTTGCCATATCATGGCATGCTGACTGTTCCGGTTGAGACTTTTCCTCATTAACTGTTCCTTTTGCAGTTTTGTTTGCATAGCATACCTTTGCAGTTGTAAGGTCTGCTTTCGATTTAAATTTTTCTGCTTGGCGGGATTGTTGTGCTGCTTGAAGTTCCTTAATTGACTTTCTTTGTGAGTTTAGCACTCCCTGTTTACCTTTTCTATTTTTATCTTGTAATCTTTGTAATTCTACGGCAACCATATAGCCTCTGTAGTTTGTTGTATGTCTTTGCCCACAATTGGCACATTTTGGCGTAGTGGAGCGGTCCTTAATACAATCTTTTGTGTAGTGGTGACCAGCGCTTTTAACGCAGCGTGCAGCTTTGTGGCAATTATTTTTAACATGGTTGTATCCTTGACATTTTTTACATTGCACTATTTTCTGATGATTTCTTCGCACAGGCTCTATGCTCACTTTTTGATTACATAGTACATTTAACGCATAGATTTTACTAACATCCTCGTTCTTATCAAAGGCAAGTTTGAAAAGTCTTAGGGGCACTTTCACGTCACTGGTTCTATGTCTCCCGTTTTCATCTGTAGAATATCGATATCCGAGTATGTTTACTACATTGGCAATCTTGTAGTTCATTCTCATTAAGTCGTTTTTAATAGATTCCGGATCAGTCTCAGCATGAAGACCCCTTGCCATGACTCGTATTGGTCTATTTTGCTTGTCTGAGAAGTGTACCATTCTATTTTGTTCTCATTAAACAAGTTCGAGAGTCTCCTATATTCCGCATGATCGATAAAGTTGATTTTGAACTGTTCAGGATGCGGTTGGCTAGTGATTTTAACCTTTGAATTAGCAGGTCCAATTATTTTTTCAAGATCATGATATTTGATCCCAATAGCATAGATTGGTGGCGGTGCTTGTTCCCTCATTCCTTTGTTTAGGCGCTGTTGTTTACCTTGTTTTAATGCCCCCGGTCTAATTAAAGGGGATGTTTCTGGAGAATTGGAGGCTTTCCTTTTCTTTGATGCTTTCTTGGATTTTACTAGTATGTACTCCGTTTCCTTGTTGACGTTCTTTTTCTCTCGCGCATCATCATCAAATTCTGCTTCATCAGTAGAATATGATGGATTGTATCCATCCTTTTTAATATGACTTTGCAGCTGTGAAACCGTGACCTCCAGGTGAGCAATCCTTTGTTCCACTGCTTTTAGTTGGTTGTACAGTATTAATTCGTTAGCCGTTTTCAGCTGGCTATGTTGAATGAGATCTTGATTTTCTCTAGTCAAGGTCTGTTTTTGTTGCGTTAGAGTCGCTATTTCTTGAGGCAAAAACGACGTCTCCACCCCTTGAGGCACATCCGTCGTTTCTGGCGTAATTGTAGTTAATCCAAACAATGGTTGGCCTCCCCCAGAATCCTTGAGGCCTGTCTCCATGGAGAGTGGATTTTCCAGGTCATTGCCTGGCCTACCACCTGGGGTATTTTCCATATTTGTTCTGTCCATTGTCCATGACTTGTGTCAGTTTTGGTCCACCCCGGGAATTTTATTTCCCCGGTACCCTCTGGCAAGCCAGCGAGCATTCCCCGATCCGCCACCTGGGGAGACGCCCAATGGGGGACTGACAACCCCACAAGGGGTCAATATATATTGAAAAAGAACTGTTAACTTCACTAAGAATAAAGTATTGATAAATTAAGTGTATATTTTTCAAAAGCTATAGAATCAAAAGTGAAGTGATTTATCCCATATGATAACTTGGCGCTGTTTGGCGTGAGACGCTGCCGTGTCTCTTGATACCGCGTTCTTATTCCACTGTTCGTCAAATTTTAAATACGAGAAACAAATTCTATCGGATGCCATCTATCAGATAATCCGAATTTAAAAGTGTAATAAATATAATGCACATGTGTGTTGTGTTATATATAATCTACGTGGATAAACGCATTTATATATAATTTATATATAAATTATAAGAAGTCATATATAATCATGTCAAATTGTATATGAAAAATTATATATACGTATTTAAATATATTTTAATCGCCCCTGTATAATTATATATAGTCATATATAATTATATATATATTATATATAAGTACGGTTTTGCTTTTTATATATAACGCTATATATGAAATTATAATATAATCATATAGAGTTATATATACTTCCATATGAATCTTTATATGTATCCATACATGAGTGGATATATGATCTATTGTTCATATCTAGTTATAGGGGAGACCGAGACCAAAGTTGTCACTATTTTTTTGGTGCTGATTTTTAACAACAAAAGAAATAATTTTAGTAAAATGTGGTATACCGTTGTAAAGAGTGAACCCTTGGCTACAAAATTTATACGGACATTTTTGGTTTACGTCGCTTTGTTCAACTGGTATAGAATGAAAACGACAAAGGTGCAAAAATTGAAATGTCAAAATTCCTGGGCGGAGTTGTCACTCCATTCTCGGACTGAATTTTAAATGAAAAGTCATAATTCCGATCATGAAAAATGATAAGATACATTTTATTAATTACTTTTTAATAGAAACATTAATTAAAAACACGATGGCAAAAAATAATTACAAGAAAAGCGCACACACTATATGCCCTACGTTCGCACGTTTCTCGTCAGCTCTATCTGTCATCTCTGAGCACACGCAGCACATATTATCCAAGTCCTTGCCGAAATCCGACCACTGCTGCTTCTTTGACTTTGATTTTCGCCGGAAGCCTCCATGATATAGCTTGGTGACGACTTTGCCCCGAACACAAGTTTCAAGTTTGGTCGCTCATAAAATATTAGAAATCAATGAAAATAAAAAAACTTCACTGGATTCGTGTTCAGCATGCATTACTCTTTAGAATCACTTACTTTGAGATTCGGAGACAATAATATTTAAGATATTACAAATTTTCTACGCACAAAAAATTTTACTTTCGAAAACACGTTTGCCTCGATAAGAATCACAACATGGCACATAACCTCACTAAACTCCGTTGGTCACGTGCCCAGGTAGCAGACAATAATGACGCGATTTTTACGTCATATTATGACGTATGTTACGTCATTTATTCCTAAAGTTTAACGTAAAAATGACGTATTTTTCACGGTCCTAAGTCACATCCCAACGACGTCATGTTCTGACGTTTTATTGACGGCAAAAATAGGTCTAATGTACGACATACCGGTTTCTAGAAATGTTTTTTATGAAATTAAAATTTTAAAATGTCTACTTGATAAACGTTTACAAAAAAAATGTTCTTTTTCTTTATTTAAAAAAAAAAAGCTTTTTTAACTGTTTCGTTACATGCCATGTGCGTATAGCCGCTATCAAGGCGGTCACCCATCCTAGTACAGTGCCGCGTCCGAGTCGCTTGACTTCGATGATCCATGGCAGTGGACAGTGACGATCTTCTCACCCTGATGCTTCCTTATTAACTGTACTTGTCTATAACAGGTACATCTTTAAAGTGTTCAAAAATCTTGTAATGATATCTTTTTGATAGTTATAACACTGCATGAAATAGTTGTCATAAAACTATAATTACACACGCAACTAGATCCACTTATACCATAAATTCATCACGTCATTCATAAAGTTACGAAACACTTTATAAATGTAGGAATATTCCTGTGAAAAATACTGTGAAAAATATGTCATTTTTACGTTAAACTTTAGGAATAAATGACGTAACATGCGTCATAATATGACGTAAGAATCACGTCATTATGGCGACTGTCTGCTACCTGGGTAGTCAATTAAACGTCTATATAATGTCATTTTACAGTCTTTTTGACGTATTAAAACATGACGTTAAATATACGTCACTTAATCGACGAATGACGTTACTGACCAATTATGACCAAATATTGACGTCAAAATGACGAGTGCTTGCTACCTGGGTGGGCACCATAAGCCGCGTTTACAGTATAGCCCTTTGCACAATAGGCGATAGCGATAGCGACAGCGACAAAGTTGCCGACGAAGCTGTAGCTTT
>NW_020210330.1:0-6194 GCF_003070985.1 Temnothorax curvispinosus | reverse complement strand
AACTAACAACTATTTACAAGTAACTATTTACACGCGAGTACCAAACATCCCGCCCACCAAAATGCAGCGAGATGCATTTTTTTTACGGATCGGGGTTGGTCGCCTGGAGAAGTGTGCCCATCGGCAGGGGGCACAGCTTCACCAGGGGACGCACGATCGAACCGCCCGTCACTCGGACCGTGGCGACCCGCGGAACGCCATCGCGACCCGGGTGAAGGGACTCTACGCGGCCGCGCTTCCATTGGAGAGGCGACGCGTTCTCCCCTCGAATGAGTACGAGTGAGCCCACGGCGAGCGGATTAGCGGAGGTCCACCATTTGGGACGCTGCTGGAGAGTACAGAGATACTCATGATGCCAGCGTCTCCAGAAGTCCTGGTGAATTCGCTGTATTAATTGCCATCGACCTAAGTGGTTCACGGGGAGAGGAGTCAAGTCAGGAGAGGGAATGGCCACCAGGGGCTCCATTGTGAGGAAGTGACCGGGAGACAGGACCTCTAGGTCCAGAGGATCCGTGCTCACGGGACAAAGCGGCCGCGAGTTCAATACGGATTCTATCTGAGCGAGGACCGTCGCGAACTCCTCCAACGTCAGAATCTGCTCCCCCACCACCCGCCGTAAGTGAGTTTTAAAAGATTTAACGCCCGACTCCCAGAGGCCCCCGAAATGGGGCGCAGAGGGAGGGTTGAAGGACCATCGGATCCTCTCCCGCTCCGCCGCGCCGCGCATGTGTGCTGCGAGCTCCCGAGAAGCGCCCACAAAGTTCGTGCCGCAGTCACTACATAACAAGGAGCAGCGTCCGCGACGGGCTACGAAGCGGCGCAGCGCAGCGAGGAAGGATTCCGTGGTCAACGAGAGCGCCGCCTCCAAGTGGACGGCCTTAACCGCGAAACAAACAAAAAGGCAGACATATGCCTTAAACGAGGAGACCCCTCGCGCTCGGCGAGTGACGAGCGTGAAGGGTCCCGCAAAGTCGACGCCGCTCACCGAAAAGGGCTTGACCTGGCTCACGCGGTCGACCGGTAGCTCCGCCATGAGCGGTTGACTCGGGCGAGGGTTCGCTCGGAAGCACTTATAACACGCAGAGAGCACGCGTCGAATTGCGCGATGGACTCCGAGGATCCAGAACTGTTGTGCGAGGAGATATTGGAGCGTGCGTCTACCCGGGTGCAGATTCGCACGGTGCTCCCGCTCGATTATGAGGTCGGTTAACCGGTGTTTGTTGGGCAACAATATAGGGTGCTTGGTCTCGTAGGCCAATCCCGAGTGAATCAGCCTGCCGCCCACCCTGAGAAGACCCGTTGGGTCCAAAAAAGGAGCGAGTTTGAGAAACGGTTTTGGCAGCCCTTTCCGGTGCCCTAGACGATCGATCTCCTCCTCAAACGAATCCAGCTGGACGAGTTTGATTAACGTTAACAATGCGGAATGCGATTCGTGTTGGTCCACGGCCAAGGTCGCGGGTGCCGGCCTGGCCCTGGAACGACTTAGGAATCGAGAAACGTATGCGACTATTCTACAGATTTTGTCTAGCGACGAGAAGCGATCCAATAACGCGAGCAATGAACCGGGCGGATCGAGTGACACGAGCGAGGTGATCCGCTCTTCCTCGCGGGGAAGCGACTCCTCCGAGAGGACCGGTTCGACGTGAGTCTCGAAGTCCGTCAACCACTCGGGTCCCTCCCACCACATCGAGCTAGCCACGAGGTCGCGGGGAAACAGTCCGCGCGAGCAATGATCCGCCGGATTTTGATCCGTGGGCACGTGTCCCCAAGCCGCAATCGGAATCCTCTCCTGTATACGAGCGACGCGGTTGCGCACGAATGTCTTCCATCGATGCGGAGAGGATCGGATCCAACAGAGCGCGACCGTGGAATCGGACCAAGCGCGCTCAGTGTCAATGACGGTGTGACCCCGTAACACCTGACGGACGTACGCAGTTAAATCGGCGAGGAGCAACGCGGCACAGAGCTCCAATCGGGGTAAAGAGACCGCGCGGAGGGGAGCCACCCTTGACTTGGCACAAAGAAGCAAGCGTTTGCTCTCCGATGGAGCGACGGCACGCAGGTAGATTACGGCCCCGTAGCCCAGCTCACTTGCGTCACAAAACCCGTGGAGCTCATATCGAATGTTATCGCCCACTGGGAACGTGCGCGGGATACGGAGCGCGGTCAACGCGTCGAACTCCGATTGGTAACGCTCCCATTGGCGGCGGACCTCCAACGGGGGTTCGTCATCCCACTCGAGCTTTAGCGTCCATAACCTCTGGATCAGGCACTTCGCGGTGAACGTCAACGGGGTCAAAAAACCCAAAGGGTCGAACACGCGGGCCACCTCCGACAAAATGGTGCGTTTCGTGCAGTTCCGATTCAGCGGGTTGATTTGAAAGCCAAAGGTGTCCGACTGAGAATGCCACCGGAGTCCCAGGACCTTGAGGACCTGGTCATCGGCTGACTCAAACGAAAGCATCGCGTCGCTACAGATTGATGGGTCGAGCCCCTCCAACGCTTCGGAGTGGCTGCTCGCCCATTTTCGCAGTTCGAAACCGGCGCCTCGGAACAATTCGAGGAGCTGATCTCGCAGCGCGACGGCCTGACCGACGGAGCGGACGCTAGCCACGACGTCGTCGACGTACAACGATTCGAGCAAGGTGGTGTAAACTAGGGGGTATCGTTCGCGATTCTCCCGCGCTAATTGAAGCAGACAGTAAATGGCCAGGAACGGCGAGGCCGTATTCCCGAAAGTGACCGTGTTAAGCAAGTAATCGAGTATGGGGTCCGACTCCGAAAAACGCCAGACGATGCGTTGGTAATCGCGATGCTCCGGCGTGATCCAGATCTGCCGAAACATTTGTTTTACGTCGGCGGTGAGAGCCACGGGTTTCGCGCGAAAGAGGAGGAGAACCGCGACTATGTCGGGCTGTAGCTTCGGTCCGCTTAGAATCGTATCGTTGAGAGATAACCCGTTCGGGCCTTTCGCTGAGGCATCGAAGACGACGCGAAGCTTGGTGGTCGTACTGTCAAGTTTGTGCACCCCGTGGTGCGGCAAATAGTAAACCCGGCCGTCCGGAGGAGCGGCCTCACTCGCGATGGTCATATGACCGCTATCCAGATAATCCTGCATAAAGGCGTTATAGCTCTGTCGAAAGTCCGGATTTGACTTGAAACGGCGCTCGAGTGCGCGCAATCTATTTACGGCTATCGGCCGCGAATCCACGAACGTGGGAAGGCCCGACGCGAACGGGTACGAAACGACAAAACGACCCGAATGGTCACGGTAAGTAGTTCTTTCGAAGAACTCTATACATCGCTGATCCTCCTCGGATCGAGGAGGGTGTTCCGGCACGTCCTCCAGTCTCCAAAATTGCTCCACCGCGGCATCAATTGACTCGAGCGTGGTGGCAAAGGTGTGCAGTGGCTGCACTTGTAACGCCGGAGAGACCGCGCCCATCAGTACCCAACCGAACGCGGTATTGAAGGCGTCCGGTTCCCCGGCTCTCCCGGTGCGGCGACCGTCACGTAGCACGGATACAAAGGAATCCGCGCCCAGCAATATATCGATAGAGCCCGGCATATGATATTCCGGATCCGCGAGCGGCAGTCCCGTTAAGTGACTCCAATCCTTAGAGTCAACTCGATGGTTAGGCAACGGCGAAGTTATGCGAGGGAGCACCGTGGCTTCGATCGGGAAACGAAGATCATCCCGATTCTTTACGCGAATCACGAGTGAAGTGAGGCCCCGAGTGGTGGCAGCCTTCGTCTCGTTGACGCCCAAAACGGCGACGCTATGTCTAGTCCGCGCGAAACCGCCCCTTCGAAGGCAGCTTTCTGTAATAAAGTTTGCCTGGCTGGCGCTATCCAGCAACATGCGTACTGGAAATGCGTTGCCCCTAACGTCAAGGGCCTCGGCCCGCACGGTCGAAAGGAGCACCACACTGTTAGAAACGCTGGCCATCGAAACGATGGGCTTGTTTTCGACGATGGTTGAGGGCGCGGACTCGCTGGCGCCCGAAGCTATCGAGGGAACGGTTGCGGGAGAAACCGTGTTAGCCTGCTCGAAGTGCAGGAGCGAGTGGTGTTTCGATTTACAGGACCGACAGGTCCACGAGCTGGGGCAGGTTTTGAGGTTGTGACCCGAGCGCAGGCAGTTCAAGCATAATCCCTTGTCACGCGCGAGGTCGTGCCTCTCCCTTGCCGAGAGTTGAAGAAAACCGGCGCATTTTGCTAATAAATGCTGCTCTCCGCATTTTACGCACGCGGCGTTCCGGGTGACGAGCGAGGTAGTCGCTGCGCCCTTCTTCGCGGGAGTCGACGGCTTCGATTTGCCCGATTGCGCCGAAGGACCCGCCACTGACGCGAGAACCGAGCAGTAACTCGATAGGTATTGTACCAGCTGATCGAAACTCGGCGAGTCCACCGACATGTGGCTCGCTTCAAACTTCTCCCGTAACGTAGGGGTGAGTTTTTCCAGCAAGTGATTATACAGCATAAAATCCCACGCCTTGACCGGATAGCCTAACATTCCAAGAGCGCGCGTGTTCTCGGTGAACCCGTCCAATAACGCACGGAGAGAGGCGGGAGTATCCCCGACCAAAGGCTTAGCGTGTACGACTGCACGCCAATACTGCTTAGCTAACTCGCGCTTGTCCGAATAGCGCGCCTGTAATGCGTCATACGCGATGGGATAATTTTCCACTGTCAACGGCAGGTGTTTTACGACACCGAGAGCCTCGCCAGAGAGCGAAGTCAGTAAATGCTGAAACTTCTCGATGACGGTAACGTCGAGGTTATTGTGAACCGCCGCGTCGAAGAGCGCGATAAAGGTCGGCCACAGCGCGAGATCTCCGCTGAATTGAGGGAGCGCGAGCTTCGGCAGGCGAATGGCCGAGCGAGACGCGGACGATGGAGCCGGCGGATCGGCCTTCCGTGCGGCTCGAGCCAATTTCTCGTATCGCCCCACGACAGCGAAGCGCAATCGGTCGAACTCGTCGCGAATCTTATCCTCCGTCTCGAACTCGTCGTCCCCGACGTCTTGGATAATCTTTAGGTGATTTCCCTCGAAATCATCTACCACTTTCGCGACCGTCGGGTAGCGCGCCATAAATTCCGCCTTCTGAGTCGGGTTTTCCGATGCGAGCACCGAGTATTGATGAATTTCCCTCATGCGGCGAATGCATAGCTCGCGCCGCGATCGAGCCCCCTTCGTCATGGTGAGGATGATCTATACGCGCGCGAAGACACGAAAATCAACAACGGTTCGAAGGCTTTGTCCTACAGGAGTGAGAAGGATCGGGAGATGACAACTAATATTTGCGAGCAAATGTATGTGCACGTGATCAGAGCACGTGCCAAATATTTTCAAAGGTCTCGCTTCGAACGCGGAGACCAACAACAATATCGAAAAACACCGCACCGGTCGCCAAGGTCGGGAGGGGCGGGCGTCTCGAATTCGACGGTTAAGCTGAAGCAATGGAATATCGCGAATATTCGATCGCTTATTATTACACAAACTATGATTAAGAGAACGGCACCGAGTGTGCAATCGTACTCTCGAGCGCAAAAAATAATAAGGTGTTCTCTCGGTATCGAGAAATAATAGCGCACGCAACGAATATGCGGATATTCCCGTCGCGACGTGCTGAAAGCGACGTACGGACGACAGATATCACGCGGTCCGAACGTGCTGATGATTCCGTCAAATGATGTTGCACCAAGCGTGCAGCGAGCGCGAATTTCACTTGAGAGAACGGCACCGAGTGTGCCGGCGTCTTCTCGATCGCGAGGAATTACGGCACGCGCACAATCCCCGCGCGAACTTCCCCTCACCGCGCGCCGAATACACGCGGGGGAGCGAGAGTGATCACGCGGTGCGAACGTGCACGCGTCAATTATCGCGTTAATCTGTATTGCACGCGGGTGCAGGGGTAGCGTGTCGAATAATGGCACGCGCGAACAATCTTCACGCGTATTTCTTCGCCACAGCGTGCCGAATGCACGTGCGGACAAGAGCGATCACGCGGTGGGATCGTGCACGCGCCGATTATCGCACAACGGAATGCCCAACAGGGCCGACTAATATTACGAATTAATGCGAAGTATTGCGAATCGCGCGAAAGGTTGGCGGAAGTAACGAACGCGAAGCTAGATCCGGCTCGAAGGACCAATGCTCGGGGGGGTGTTTATCCGCCCCGGATTCGCGA
>NW_020210329.1:0-16849 GCF_003070985.1 Temnothorax curvispinosus | reverse complement strand
CTAAGGTGTGTAGATTGAATAGAGCTTTATACGGATTGAAGATAAGTCCGAAAAGATGGAATAAGAGATTTTCAGAAGAGGCTAAGAAACTTGGATTAGAGAACGACCTACATGAGCCATGCCTGTTCACGTGGAGGAAAGAAGGCAAAATAGTGATCGTATTACTTTATGTAGATGATATGTTGGTTGCAAGTAATGATCAGAAGAAATTAGAAGAAATCAAAAAGAAGTTGAGTGAAACATTTGAGACGAAGGATCTTGGGGAACCAAAGAACTTTCTGGGAATAACAATAGAGCGAAACAAAGAAGGAAGTTGTATGTATATTCATCAGACGCGATATACTGAGAGCATATTAGAAAAGTTTCATATGAATGAATGCAAGCCTCAGAACACTCCTATGGTCACCAGAAAAGTGAGCAATAAAAACAGAAAATTAGAAGAAAAGAGTATTAGAGAAGAAACTAAAAGAGTACCTTATAGAGAAGCTATAGGAAGCTTAATGTATCTGGCAAATGCTACACGACCTGATATAGCCTTTGCAGTAAACTATTTAGCAAGAAGACAATTAGAGCCCACGGAAGAAGACTGGCAAGATGTAAAAAGAGTCTTCAGATATCTTAGAGGAACTGCAAATAGAGGATTAATGTTTAAAGGTAAAACAGATGAATTAGAGTCGCTGACAGACGCTAGTTTCAGAGATTGCATTGATTCTACATCCACTGGAGGATATATAATCAAAATATTTGGAGATGTGATAGCATGGAGAAGTCATAAACAGACATATGTCACACTCTCTACCTGTCAAGCAGAGTATCTAGCAATGAGTGAGGCCTGTCAAGAAGTAATCTCATTAGACAAGTCGCTCAGATATGTTGTTGGAAAAACATTCTTGCCTGCAACAATCTGGTGTGATAACAGAGCAGCAGGAAACTGCACTAAGAAGGATGGAAGTCACAAACTTAAAATGTTTGATAACTTAGAAGAAATAAAGAAAAACTTAGAAGAAAGAGAAGAAACTGGAAACAGAAAACATATGGCTGACACTCATGGAGACTTTATCAAGCAGTGTGTTGATCAAGGGAAGGTGAAAGTCGAATGGATTGAAACCAAAGAGAACTTGGCAGACATTATGACAAAACCTTTACCTTTAGAAGCATTTGCATATCTAAGAGACAATATAATGAATGTAGAGTTTGAACAGAATTAGAGATCAATTTTACTCGATAACTAATTTTTGATATGTTACAGATAAAGAAAAAAATTAGACGAACACGGATCGCTCGCACAAAGGGAGGGAGTATGAGAAGCTGGGCTTTGAACGAGCGACGTGCTCCCGCCCTTCTAGAGGGCAGCTCCCGAGTGGCGCGAGCCTCGGGACGCCACGCTTACGTGCGGTCGTTGTGTGAGACGGCAACAGAAGAGCTCGTGGTGTCGTAGCATTCAGACGTGTACAAAGAGCAAATATATTATATAGAGCATTATAGAAATACTTGTGTTTTCCTGTCCACCTCGCCACGCATACAGTCGCCGTTATCGAATAGCCTACATCTTCAAACTATCTTAATAATATTATTTGAACTACTTACTAGACTGATTTAGCAAATATACACTGTAAAAATTATTATAATTTGCCTAAGTTTCAATATACCTTTTCGTTACAAAGTCACAAAATTGGGATCGTGATTTTACATTAGCGCCAAAATTTCTTCGTCCACTCACGATCTCTACGCTTCTATTGTCAACTGACACTAAATTACACGCAACACAAAGCTGTTATCTATTGTTTCCGGTGCGGAAAAAACGCACGGAGGTAATTGGTACGTTAAAACAGCTATTTTGGAACAAAACACTAACGAAAACTGTCTTAAAGCTTATATCGATCCGATTCGCCTCGGTCTACCCTACTATCACATAAAAAAATACTGTTCGGTACACATTTTTCATTTAAAATATTTCCGATTTTGAACCAATCTTCTGAAGAAAATTTGATAAGAGATTATTTTGATTATTAATTTAATACTTGTAAATAATATCATAAATAATTATAAAATTTATAAAAATAATGAAAAAGCCGAACATTCATTTAGAGTAAAAGAGAATAGGATTTTACTATTTTTATACGAAAAATAAGATATTAATTTCAAAAACAGAAACAATAAAAAAATGGCATCTCAATATTTCTAATGTTGAAAGAAAAAATACAAAGAAGCAATAAAAGTAGGAAAAATTCAATATAAGACTTACACACATTTTAAATGTTATAAATTTAATAATTTATTTAATCTTTACAGATTTTTTAAATTATTGTTTTTTAATCAAACATAAGTGATATAAATTTGTTTATACACATGTGCGCGCATATTAATTATACTATCGTCTCATTTAAATATCTTATAATAAAATAATCTCAACACTGATATTATTTTAGAGGTGTTAAACTAATTAAACGCTGCCTACGTAATTTATTATCCAATTGTGCTAGTTGCCAAAGAAAACCTTTATTCGGGCGAACGTCTCGGTTCGTGCGGATTAAATGCATAGCGTCAACTGCTAACATATCTTTTTTTATCATTAAGTATGCGAGAACACATGTAGCACTGCGAGATACACCTTGCATGCAATGTACGAATGCTTTACCTACGAAAAATAAATTTTATTTTATATATGATATCGCATAGGGTAGGTAGTCCATCAATGAACCAGTTGTCACATGCAATGAACACTATGAACCATTGCAATATTTCATAAATGTAGTGTTGCTAGATTGTGCTTGTTGTCATGCAACGACTCGCATTTGAACCCCTCTTCGGCTCCCCAATCGGCCGGCAAATCGTGCGAAGGATCACGGTCGTTTGGAGACCACATTTTGCGATTTTTGGGTGACAAAGTTTTTTTCGTAAGTTTTACGTATTTTTCATGTTTTTGTTGGTATATTTATTTTTTTTATTATTCTATAAAATGGAGTAAATGGAAGTTTTAATCGATACCCTTTGTTCGGGCGCGTAATGAGTACGCCGAACGAATTGCCGGATCCGTCCCGCGAAAACGCGAGATATCACGTACGGCTCCGCTTTAGCTTTTTCGATTATAAAACGACCGAGGATTTTAGTTAAACGCGGACTAGCTCGCCGGGTCAGGAAGTTGAGTAGAAGGCCCAAAGACAGAAATTAGCTTGTAATGTACAATAAAGTTTATTCGATATGATCGATACAAAAGGACGGAACGCGGTATGTACATAAAGGATAATGCGAATGCGCTCGGCGCGATATGAAGGATTCACGGAGCGCGGTTTTACATAAGGTGCGCACAGAAACGCGGTAGAAACGAGAGACGGTATCGCGAATGCAATTGTCGCGGTGTGACGGAGTTGCAAAACGCGGTCTTACGTCCGATGCCTACAGAGACGCGGTAGGTAGATACGACAGGAAGCGAAGCCCCGGGGCCACGACAGCGAGAAGGTTCGCTACGAGGCCGAGCGTGCTCGACCCCGCGGGATCGTGATCGTCGGGGTTTGGTAGGCTGGAGTTATTCGGGGACACCTGAGAGCCCTCAGTCGAGACTCGGAGCACCGGACCTCGTTTTATGTGTCGCCCTAGGAAGTTGGATAGGGTAGGCTTCGTCGAAGGCAGCAGAGAGCCGGAGATAAGACGAAGTGCCGGCTCCTGTCGGAGCGCCGACTTAAATACCCCGGCGCGGCGGATTCGTTGGAAGGGAGGCCGGCTGTCGGGCGAGCCGCGTGGGGATGCTGACGCGCGCTCGCCTTCGGCGCGGATCGGCTCCTTTCGGCGGTTCCGAACTTATCGATAATTTTGCGTGAGAAGCAGAAGAAAAGTATATCACAGTACATATAACGGACGAATACAATTTTTACATTAATAAATTGGGGGAATCCCCAACACCCTTAGGGTTACAATTCTCATCCATCACTACCCTTCTCCTCTCACTTAACCGTTTGGACCGTTAACGGCTTAACGTCTCTTTCCGAAAGACGGAGCCCAGTTTGCTCCGCACAAGGGCCTATCTTGCAAGGAGGGCACAGCTTTTGGAAAATAAATTCTACGTTTACATGCTCTAGTGGACTCGAACCTGGTTCTTCAGATTACGAGTCTGGTGCTCTACCACTAGACCACACTGCCGCCTTTATTATTCTATAATTTTGTGTGTATATTTGGCTTTATAATTCTGTAAGCAACTTTCTTCTATTGCATTATTTTACCGTATTTTTTTAAGATTATCATAAAAAATGTTATATGGTCTACAATGAACCATTTTGTTCTTTACTACAGTTATCTGTGTTATAAGTCTTATTAAACTGACTAGTTGCTACAATAAATAATAATCTAAGTAAGAAAAAGTCTGATTAAAAATAATAATTTTGATTGTATAAGCTTTAAATAATGAAAACATAATATATATAATTAAGTTAGCTTTAATTTAAAGTCATATACTATATATGTTCGAGAAGTCGAACATGTGCCGCGCGCGCCTGACAAATGCGCGCCCGGCCAACACGCGCTTATCAGATTGCGCGGCTCGCCGCGGCGCGTCGCCGGCTCACGTACAATTACTCGCGTTTAAAGTACGTTCGAGTAGCAATATTAAGGCGAGCCGCGCACAGACCAGCATCGAATCCTACCGCTATACTCGGCGATCTAGCCTTGAGGAAGCGTTGAGAGACTCGAATCTATATCTTTTGTCGCGTCGAGTGCGAGATGCCATCTCCTCCGCGCAGAAACTATATCTTTTGCCGCGTCGAGTGAGATTTCATCTCCTCCGCGCAGAAATTATCGAGCGTCGAGAGACTTCTCCTCCGCTCATTGCACTCCTGTGGAGTCATCGTGAAGACCGTAACCCCTCCAAGTCGGACGCCCCTTCCGGGCCCGGCACAGTGGAAGCGGAGGCGCGGAGTGGCCCCACTCCGACCACGACCAGAAGGAAGAGGTGCCGAACCAGGACGCGGAGCCAGAGACGACGGAAGCGCCTCTCCTACCCACCGGTACCGCAGGAGCGGCACACGAAGGAGGCGGAGCCCGCTAAACCGGTGTCGCAGGAGCGGCACCAAGAGCCAACGGCCCTTGTGCAATCTCGTCTGGCCAACCAGCCGATGCCGCAGGAGCGGCAGGCAACGAGACGGGAGTTAGACCAGGGACAGGCGATACGTCCGTGGAAGCTCGTTCCCTTGGAGCTCCCGGAGGTGCGCCGCACCAGGCCTGCCGGAGTGACGCTCCCGAAACGGGATTGCCGCATCTCTCGACCACCGGCCCTCCACTTGATCCGCGTTAAGGAGACGCGAACCACAGCGTGTCAGACGGTGCTCAGGAGAGCTTTCCTGGCTCCTTCATCGCCAGCGGACCCACCGGATCAACCAACGGACAAGCCACCGCACACCCCGGGCTCTAAAATCGACCTCAATAATAATTCGGTCCCCTCTGAGCCCCTTGCAAAGAAGGCCATCCGCCAGATTAACTTTTAAATTGTGCATTAGCACCTATATTTTTTGATTAGGCGCCTACAAGGCGCCGCCTAAGACAACGCAAACACAATGTACATAATTTAGACAGAATATATTGTTTTTGTTACCAAATCTTGTCTCGCTGACTCACCGCCACCGTCCTGATCCCTATTGCGACTCCACGATATCGAACAATATACTTATCTTACTTATCATGTCTTATAATTATCTCTTCCTTAAATAAACATTTTAAAACATAGTAAAACTAAAATAACACTAACAATTCACTGTATAAAACATATGGTTTATTGTTAAAAATTGCTAGGTTCATTGTGTGTACACACTCCTGTACATATAAAACAACCTGTCTTCGAAGCGCGGATCGAGCTCGCGGTGGGCCGGGGTTCGAAGGAGGTGCGGAGAAGCAGACGGAGGGCGAGGTTAGCGAAATGAAGGCGCGTCTCGGTTACAAGAAAATAGTTGAATTTATTCTATGACAATTTACAATCTATGCTTGCGGCATTTACAATAGGTCGATGCGTGCGAGGCGATGTTGGTTTGGTCGCGGGCGGCGCGGGGTAACTCGCGGTATGTGCGGGGCGGAGCCGCTGCTTTTGGTATTCGCGCGGACCGAATCGCGTGACGGCAGGTATCGGCACGGGCGGCGCCGGTTTCCCGGCCGGTGCGGCCCGGAGCGCGGAAAAATGGCGCGAAGCGCGGCGGCGATATGGATCGCGAAGCGTGGATAACGCGGCGGAAGCGGGTCGTCGGCCGAGACACACTCGGCGAGGGCAGAGAATGCCAGAGGCGCTCTACCGTCTTGTCCGGACAGGCTTCGGATGATTTGGAAAGATGAGAAGCTGGTCCTTCGCCGAGACACACTCGGTGAAGACAGAGAATGCCGGAGGCGCTCTACCTTCGTATCCGGACGGCTTCGGGTGATTCAGATAGGAGCGAAAAGCTGGTCGCTAGCCGAGACACACTCGGCGAAGACAGAGAATGCCGGAGGCACTCTACCTTACGTTCGGATTAGCTTTCGTGCGGGAATTCAGGATCGGTGTTGTCTGGAAGACGGATGATCGGGAATCGCGCTCTGTGCCAGTGACGCCGGGCTTTTATACGCGTCGCGGCGGCGTCGCGGCGGCGTTGCGGCGTGGTGGGGGTAGCGACGGCGATCGCGAGCGCCGGGCCGGTGCGGCGGAACGATCGGGGATCGCGGCGCCCCGACGCCGTAATCGCGTTCGGCGGTCTTCGGCCGTCTTCGGCACCGCTCGGCGCGGTGAAGCGGTTGCCGCGTTTAAATCCATTCGCGGACTTCCTAACGTATGAGATGATTAAAAAAATACGCTGGGCACATCGTGCCCGTTCTTCACCCCGCGGGTGGTCGGCGGGGTGGTCTCGGCGTGGTGATCTTGCCGGAACGATGCATGTTTGGGGGTGCATCGTTACACATATAATAAACCATTTGAGATTGTTTTAAAAAAATCGAAATTGTGGCTAAACTTTAAAAATAACTTATAAGTCATCTTATACAGTATGTAGTCAACTAAATTCATGAACTGTAGGTATGCAAAAACACAGATCTCTAACTCAATAATTGAGAGAGATATAAGCCTCTGAAATTTACATGATTCATTATTGGACTACCTACCCTACACAATAAAACATGAAAATATGAAAATATAATTAAATTACCTCTTGTAGATATCGCATCATTAATAAAATTTGCTGCTGTATAAAAGTATTTACTAATATCTTCGGTAGGTAAATCTTTAATTGGCAAGCCAAGATATTTTATTGTTGTATCCGCATAATAAATCTTATCTGTATTTACAAATCCAAATCTTTTTCCCTCAGCAGTATTTAATAAATGTGTTATACCTAACATTTCAAGGTACTTCTTGTTTTTTGCTGTAATACTTTACAAAAAAACCGTAAAAAAGTTTTTATTGTTAATTTGTATGTTATTTTGTATGTTATTTTCTCTTGTACTCACCCGTCACCGATATATATTCCAGGATATACTTCGTCACAATCAATTTCTTGCTGAGCACGATAATATTGCGAACTATCAACATTAGGATCAAATCCAGGCAACGGTTTAAATTCGAGTGCTTTTGTTGCTAAAATAATTAATGTTAATTGATGTTCTGTAGTTTCTCCATCGAATAATGTCTGAAAACCCAGAATATTCATAGAATAAATCCTAGCACATGAATAATCAACAATAAAGAATTAATATGTTATTTTGATTTTTTATAACCTCTATACTCCTACATTTTCAAGAAATACTATATAGTGTCTCGCGCCAAGTGTATGTACAGTGAGATATTACCGTGTATCTCAATTACGAGTTGAAAAACCTTAAGATTATTAGATCTCAATAACAGCTGAATTGATTAAGTTCTGAGTAGGCTCAATCGATACCTTGGGTTCAAATTATATAATAAAAGTATTTTTATTTTTTGTCTACATGTCTGCTACGAGTGGAGGTATTACAATATAGTCTGAAATGTATAAATTTTACATCAAGATACATCATTATCATCATCTTCTGTTGTTCTCTTCACTTTTTTGACACAATGCGGCGCTCGCAAGCGGTTTCTTGCTGGCGCAGCATTGAAAGAAGTTGTTGAGATTATCTTTAGCGTCTCTATGGCAACATCTTTACCGTATTCACGCTCATGGTAAAAGAAATTTTCTTTCCATCATGTTCACGATCATATAATATAAACCGTATCTAGCTTATATGCACGTATTTCGATGAACCGAGCGCGTTATTATCGACCCAACAGGTAAATCAGACCAATAAGTCAGATCGGGAGGATAAAGGGAATAAAGGAATAAAGATTATATTTCTTTCCATCACTCAGACCATGTAGCGTTTCATAAAAAAGAAAGAAAAAAATATTTGAGCCAAAAGTAAGAAAGCGAGTGCGAGCGGATGAGAGCAATAGAAAGAGAAAAGTACTGGAAAAAAAGAGAGCAAAATTGTTTCTCGTAATTTTATTGATGGAAAAAGTTATTAGAGATATTATGATCGCAAGGGATGATTGATAACGTAGTCTTAAAATAAATAAAATGTCGCGGAATACATAAAGGCATATAATACTGTCTTTAAATCATATATTACTTAAAAATGTTTCACGTACTAAAAAAAAGGAATGACATTAAAAAATTACCTTTAAAAAGTAAGTAAAAAAATCCCCAAGTGCACGCGCTAATATGAAAAACTGTTATACAGAATGTTTTTTAAGTACAAAAAATTGAAGGGGATATTAATTCCGTGGCTTATTTTAGGAAGAAAAGGTTTTAAAAGATTTGCCCTAAACTTTTCAAAATACAGGGTCATAGATTTTCAAACACCTATAATTCAGAAATTGATAAAAAAAAATGTGCAAGTAGAAACCTGCACATTGCTTCCTTATAGTTCTTAAGTGTGCAAGTAGAAACCTTCGCTCACAAAGCGAGGAAGAAAATAAGCTAATAGAAAAGAAAAATTTATAAAGGGAAGCCAAGCAGTGGAGACGTGTAGAGATGAGGTGGTGGCGAACGCAGATAACGTGAATAATGTATGTAATGAGGAAGAGGGAGAAAGGGAGATAACCGTCGTAAGAGAAGATGAAAGATTGAAATACTCTTCTGGAATGTAGCAGGATTAGTAAACAAAGATAGAGATTTCTGGAGATATATTAGGGAATTCGATTTTGTAAGTTTAAGCGAAACATGGGTAGACGCAGAAAAATAAGATAATATTAAAAGTTTATTGCCGAACATACACGAATGGGTGTGCAGTCATGCGAAGAGAATAAAAAAGAAAGGCAGAGCGATAGGAGGTTTTGTATTGGGAAAAAGAAAAAGCTGGGGGGAATTAGGATCAACAATGTTTAAAAATGAAGAAGAAGGTCTAATACTGTCGGAAATCTTGACGGACGGCGAAAGTATTAACATTATTTCGGTCTACAATAAGGATAATTGGAGTAGGGTGGAGGAGACAATAGAGAGATGGTTAGGAAAGAAGGATAGAGAGAATATTATAATAGGAGGGGATTTTAATATAAGAACAGGGGAATTGAAAGGGGGAGAAGTAGAGAAAAGTAACACAAAGAGGATAAGTAAAGACAAAATAATAGGGACAGGGGGTAGGAACTTAATAGATTTTATACAGAGTAAAGGATGGTACTTACTAAACGGCACAACGAACGGCGACTGGAACGGCGAATATACTTTTGTAGGAGCGAGAAGAAATACGGTGATAGACTATATGATAGTTTGCGAGAGAATGTATCATAGAATAGACAAATTCGAGGTAGATGCAAGGGTGGACTCAGACCACATGCCTGTCTGTGCGACAATTGAGAATAAAGAAAGAAGAGAGGAAGAAGAAGAGGCTGACTAACGCAGACGACGTAAAGTCAACAGAAGGAACATGGAGGATCCGTTGGGATAAGGAGACAATAAGAAGATATAAGGAGAAAACGAACAAGAATATATTCGTGGAGACACAGCAAGAAGAAACTATAGAGGAAAAATGGACAAATCTGAAAAAGATGGTACATGAGGCTATGGTAAAGAAAAGGGTAAATACGACGAGGAGAGAGATGGTCCACAAAGATTGGTGGGACAAGGAATGTACAAGGAAGAAAAGGAGCGTGAAAAGACTTTATAAGAAATGGAGAGTGGAAAAATTAGATAGAGGAAGATATCTGGAGGAAAGAAGAAACCTGAAGACCCTACTCGAACAGAAGAGGAAGGAGAAGAGGGCAATGGAAGAAGAATTAAAGAATATAAAGAACGGAGCTGAAGTATGGAAATTTATAAACAAAAAAAGAAGGAAAAAGGCAAGGAAAATAAATAACATCGAAGGAAATGAGTGGACAAATTATTTTAAGGAGCTATTAGAATATACGGATAAAGAGAAGATACAACCAAACAGAAAAGGAATAAGTGAAGAAAGAGAAGAAGGCGAACAGCCAAAACTACAGTTGAACGAGGAAGAAATAGAAAAAGCTATCAAAAGGATGAAGAGGAATAAGGCCACAGGTATCGATGGAATACCAATGGAAGCCTGGATGTATGGAGGCGGCTCAGTTAAGAGGAAGTTGGTGGACCTGCTGAAACACATCTGGAGAGAAGGAGAGCTACCTGAAGACTGGAAAACGTCAATCATAGTCCCGCTACACAAAAGGGGAGATGAGGAAAAGGTAGAAAATTACAGAGGAATCTCGCTTCTCTGCTCTGCGTATAAGATATATGCAGAGGTCCTTAGATGCCGTCTAAAGAGGGAGGTGGATCTGAAGGATCTGCTTCCAGAGAGCCAGGCGGGTTTCAGAGGTGGGTGGGCAACGGCTGATAACATCTTTGTCCTGGATCACCTGGTCCAAAGAGTAGATAAAGAGGGAAAGAAAGACAAATTGTATGCCTTATTCGTAGACCTAAAGCGGCATTTGACAAGGTGGAAAGAGAGCAACTGTGGAAGATCTTGAAAGAAAAGGAAATAGATGAAGAACTTATAAGGAGAATAGAAGCAATATATGATGTGACTGAAGTTGCAATAAGAACAAAAGTGGGCCTGACGGAGAAATTCAGAATAACAAAAGGAGTCAGACAGGATTGAGTAATAAATTTACTTCTATTTAATTTGTATATAACGGACATTATAAAAGAGCTAGAAGAAAGAAGGATAGGAGGCGTAAAGTTAAGAAACACTAGAGTATGGTTGCTAGAATATGCGGATGATATGGTGTTCGTAGCAAAGAATAGAACAGCAATGTTAGACATGATGGACACAATAAAGAGGTTTCTAAAACGGAGGAAAATGATATTATGTACCAATAAAACAAAGATGTTAGTGTTTAACAAAGAAAATAGCCCATACAGCATGAAATATTCCATGAATGTTCTATAAATATTCTTTAGAATATTCATGAATTTTCTATAAATGATCTATAAATGTGCAAAGAACGTGTAATGTCCCGCTTTGAATGTCCTTAGAAATTTCTGTAAATATTCTCAAATAATCTACAAATGTTTTATAAATTTTTCCGCATAATCCATAATTTTTTTATATATGCAAAATATATTTATAGAACATTTATAGATTATTTTAGGAACATTAAAAATGGGATATCGCATATTCTGTATACATTTAATATTTACCCGACATAAAAAAAATTATTTATTTCGAAATTTTATTATTATTTTTTAACTAAATTTGTTTCTTAAGATGCAGTCTATGATTATAAATATTTTCTCGTATTTGAAAAACACACTTACCTTGGTGGGATTCGAACTCGGGACCTTTGGATCGTGAGCCAACTGCCTTACGTGGTAGACTACTTCTTAATTTGATGTAAGCGTTATATATAGTCTACATATTTCATAACCAGCGCAAATATATAATTTTTCAAAAATCATCTTAAGAAACAAATTCAGTTTTAAAAAAGTAATAAAATTTGAATTAGATATATGATATAATATTTCTCAATGTCGGGTGAATGTCAGAAACCAGTGCCAGCTCATTATAAAATTTTTTTATAAAATTATATATTTTTAATTATTTTTTTAAAAAGAAAATTGTAAATCTAATAATAATAATAAAGAATAAGGATTGGCTATTAAGCTTTGGCCCAATATTGGACGGCACTTGCTTGCCAAGCCTCGGCTACCCAAATTCGGGTAATAGTTGGGCCAGGCTTGGACATTAAACGTCGGCAAGCCGACACTCGTGCCAGTCTTGGCCCGTTTCTCGAGTATCGGCGTTTCCTACCTGGGGACTCTTTCGCGGTCTCGTTACGCTTCCCCTTCGTTAGCTCGCAAGGGTCTCGGATTTCTAAAAAGTTTTTATTAATGCTTTCCAGAATATTTATATAATGTTCCAAAATATTTTTTAAATATTCCTAGAATAATTAGAATGTTTTCAATATTTTTCCTAAAATGTTTATAAATTATTTTAAAAATATTTTATTAATATTCTGAATATTTCATGTTCATTGCAATGTTCACAGATTATTATTGAAATATTCATAACAATTCTAGAAAAGTTTTTCAGAATATTCATAGCACATGCTATAAATGTTTAAGAATATTAACAAAATGTTCCGTAAATATTTCAAATATTCTATATTTGTCAAAATATTTATAGAACATTCTATGCATTTTTTAAATGTACTATATTTATTAGACATTTGTAGAATATTCTATGCATATTCCGAATAGACAAAATTTCATGGAATATTTATAGAACTTCTACAGAATATTCTGAATGACCCGTGGAATATTAAAATATTTATAGATTGTTTATAGCACATTTCTTGCATATTCCATGCTGTATGGGAGGGGGAAGAAAGGGAAATGAAAATGGGGAGAAAAGGAGATAGAAGAGGTTAGGACTTTTAAATATTTAGGTTTTGTGTTTAATAATAGAGAGAATTGCAAAGATCACATTAAAGAATTAGCTAGAAAAGGTAGGATTGCGGTAAATAGGACGTGGGGTCTTGGAGAACGGATATGTAGAGATGATTTCATAAGGAGAGGGAGATATATGTTTAATTATCTAGTCCAGAGTGTGATGTCATATGGGGTGGAAATTTGGAGATGGGAAGAAAAAAAGGAATTGTTGTGATTGACGGGCGATGTGTGGATGGATGAGTGTGTTAAGGAACTTATTGTAAACCAAGTCCACTTCTTGGCAGCAGCCGAAGTTAAATAAATATTATTATTATTATTAATTCTATTATATTCTTCAGTCTTTCTACCCTTATTTCATTTATAATTTTTTAAAATTTAGTTAATTAGTTCTTGAGTTATAGAAATTTCAGTAAACTTGGCTGGTTTTTTAACAGAAATCGGTAACCCCTTTATTATTAACAATTTCTATTTAAAAAATCCACAGCTTATATAATTGTCAAGGGAGCCACCAGTGATAATCATTATTTCATTCTATCAATGGCAAAACATATATTCATGCCATTTTTACATTGAAATAATTAGCAATATAATACCACAAGTTTTAAAGTTGGCATTGGCAAAAAAGTGTCTCGTTTTTAGCTAATTAAAATATAAAGATGCATAATATGATACTTTTACTATACGTTTTATGCAATAGCAGCGTATGGAGAATAAAATGATACCTAATACAGATTTTTTAATGACCTAATAAAAAACTTTTTTCTAAACCGTCAATTGACTCAACTAGACCGCTTCAACCTTCTTAATGAAAATCACAACTTCAAAATAAACATTCAATTTTAATTATTAATTGGATTCAAGTTAAGATCTAACATTTCTTTAAAGAAAACGCTGTAACTGTACACACGGCTGCGTCGCATTCACGGATTATTGTTCAATTGCTGGACTGAGTATGCTATATTGTAAGATTTAAGATGTGCAGGTTGTAAATGACAAGATATTTATTTAAGTAAGACGCGTCGAAGTACACTACACTGTCGCAACGGAGCATACGCATGTGGCCACGGAGCACGTTCGGTCACTTTTTTTGGTCGGTATGTCAGATTTTCTACCGAATAGTCGTCAACTTTAACGATTAATATCTCGCTTCGCGAAGCAGACCGCCGCGTTTATCTGCCAGATTCTTTCATTTTGTGCAAAAACACGTCGATTAAACATAATTTCATCTATATATATTCGCGTTCAGGCCCGTATTCTAAATATAATTACCCTCATCTTTTCGGCTAGACGAAAAGATGTCTAAAAGATGACGAAAAGATATCTTTTTATAGTTATCTTTTCGGCTAGACAAAAAGATATTTTTTTATAGTTATCTTTTCGGCTAGACGAAAAGATGCCTAAAGCCTTGTGTACACGATGCTAGAAATCGGTCCAAGTCCTCGATTCAAGTTCTCGAATAGAAGTAGCTGAGTATGAGCCTGGGCCCGTGGAATTGTATAATATATATAATTCTCTTTTCTCTATATCAAGATTTATGAAAGTTATATACATTTCCGTTGTCCAACGTTACATTGACCATCATTGACTAGCTATTTATAAAGTAATAACGTTGGCAACATGGAATTGAATCGATAACTTGTACGGAAAAATGGGACAGAATGCATTTTTCTGTACGAGATTTCTATTCGAGAAATTCATCCGAATTGCCTGTGTATGTATGTATACACGATTCGAGTTCTAGTAACTTTTTCTCAGACCGAGGACTCGGTCCGATTTCTATTATCATGTACACAAAAGCTTAAAAGACGTCTTTCCGATTGCACGAAAAGTCGACTGCTTAACTGAACGAAAAGTCGTCTAAAAAATGTTTTACATGACTCTTTTTCTAATGCGCATGCACAAGTTATGGAATAACAGCCATTTAACCCATAGTTTACACCATAATCTAACCTACAAGTAGGATCGACTTAGGCTTTGGAGCGTTAAAAAATTATGGTAGCGTTCACAGCAGAGAAAGCAGCTCAGTGAGCGTTTAATGATTATTGTTTCTGATTAGTATATATTATACGTTCTTCTGGATCTATCAAAGGTCTAAAAAAAATACTCTAAATCACAGAGCGTTATTCACTAATCTGCTTTCTCTGCTGAACATAACCTAAAATTTTTCAACGGAGCGAAGGTCACAAATTGACGCTAAGCAATTCCCTTTGCGATCTCGCTTTTAATTGCAACGCTATATCATGTGGAGGTGTTTATTAACACTAGAGCTTATTGCGCAAAATATATGTTATAACATGATTGATCCATGTGATGTGTTATTGTACGTGTGTGCAATCTATTAGTCTAAGAGCTGACGACACTTTTGGCCAAGTAATTTTGTAAAATACAATTTTTCGTTTTAACCTGCGTGGACGACTCTCCTTCGATAATCCGAACACCTGGCTGGCCGTACCTGGGGGGTTTAAAAGTACGCAGGTGAGAAAAAAAAACAGATTTTTAAGTCATAGTATAAGTCTCAATTTTTATCGGATATTGATAATTGGTCACTCAGGAACATACAAATATAAATTGCCAGTTTGATTGCTCGGGGGAATTAGTCGCCAGGCTTAATTATAAATAATTAAAAATAATTATTTTTAAGTCATACTATAAAAGCTGGGTTTTTTTTAGTAACAAGTATAGTGTTAACACATGCCACCAAAAAAAAGCCAAATAAAAATTTTGGTTGCAACATCTCTAAAAAAATTATTGAAAATACACAAAGCCGGCGGAGGGGTCTGACGATGGCCGAGTGGAGGGGATAGCGTGCTATTCAGTGGGTTCGTTCCAATTCGTCATTATCGATGTCACTATCAATGTCACTCTCACATAAACTAGGTCCATCTTCTGAAAAACAATTGAAGCCATCGTCAGACCCCTCCACCGCGCGCCGGCTTTGTGCATTTTCAATAATTTTTTTAGAGATGTTGTAACCAAAATTTTTATTTGGCTTTTTTTGGTGGCATGTGTTAGCACTATACGTGTTACTAAAAAAACCCAGCTTTTATAGTATGACTTGAAAATAATTATCTTTAATTATTTATAATTAAGCCCGGCGACTAATTCCCCCGAGTAATCAAACTGGCAATTTATATATTAGCATGTTCCTGAGTAATTAATTGTTAATATCCGATAAAAATTAAAACTTATACTATGACTTGAAAATCCTTTTTTTTCACCTGCATAGTACTAAACTCCCCAGGTACGGCCAGCCAGGTGTTCGGATTATCAAAGGAGAGTCGTCCACGCAGGTTAAAACGGAAAATCGTATTTTACAAAATTACTTGGCTAAAAGTCAGCTCTCCGACTATATATAAAAGTGACTATATTGAGTATGTTTCCATCAAGGATTAATCGAGTCAGAATCGAGTCAGACAAAGTCGAATTAGAATGAGCGCTCTTACGGTGGAAACACCAAACTCGAATCTGAACCTCACCCAACAAAATTTTAAGGTAAGGTCTAAATGAGGTTCGGTGGAAACGGCAAGAGTCGATTAAGGTTACTGTATTGTTGCCAACGGGATAACCTCTGTGCTGATTTTCGTCGCCGATCTTGGAATAAAAAATATTTTCTACATATTACTTGGTACTGTAAAATTAACATTATCGTTCTCAGATCCATGATATTTTATGATGTTCTTGGGAACTACCACAACTGTCCGGCTCTGATTTGAATTTCCTTTAAGTATGTTGTTAAATACAAAAATCCAACAGACACGTATTGTTTTATAGAGGCTCTAATTCATCTTTAGGGAGTGAAACACCCCTTCGAAAAAATCGGTTTTTCTCTTTCGGGCCGAATATCTCCGAAACTATAAGAGATAGAAAACTTTTCCAAAATGGAAATTAAATGGCTTCAAAAGTACTTTGAAATAATGCCAAAATAATTTTTTTATTTCTTTTATTTTTAAATATACCCCCGCCACCAATACATTTTTTTCAAAATT
>NW_020210328.1:0-1753 GCF_003070985.1 Temnothorax curvispinosus | reverse complement strand
TTCCTTTTAGTAATGGTAGATGCGTTCACTAAATTTACTATTATTGAAGCAGTAAAAAGTCAAAAGACCCAGTATGTTGTAAAGGTCTTGACTAATTTCATTTATTTGTTTGGAGTTCCTACCAGAATAATTAGTGATAGAGGGACTGCCTTCACGTCTCAGTCGTTTAAGACGTTTTGCAACACTTATGGCATCAAACATGTGCTAAATGCTGTTGCTACCCCACGGGCTAATGGGCAATGTGAAAGGTACAACAAAACTATCGTGCAGGCCCTAGCTACCACTACGGCTGGACGGGATCCTGATGATTGGGATTCGGCTGTGAAGCAAATCCAGAGCGCAATGAACACAATGTACAATAAAGGCATCAACACCACTCCGTTAAAGTCACTCATTGGTTGTGAGACGCGGGGTGTGGCCGAAGCTCATCTTTTAGCCGAGATCCAGGATGTGGTACATCGGCTGGACCTGACCGAACTGCGTAGTGACATCAAAGAGCATATCGATTCTAAACAGCTGGAACAAAAGGAGCGTTATGACAGAACGCGTCGTAATGCCATTCAGTACAAAGCTGGTGATCTAGTTTTGGTACGAATCACTAGCGATCCGGCAACAGGCAGTAACAAGAAGTTACATCCAAAATTTAAGGGCCCGTTTTGAGTTTGAAAAGTCCTAATCAATGATCGATACGAAGTCGATGACTTAAGGGAAGGACGTAAGCGAAGTCGGACTGTTGAGGCCGCCGACAATATGAAACCGTGGATCACTGTTCAAAGTGAGTGATTAGTTGCTCGTTCGATGGTAGTGTGACCGCGAACGTTGATGTACGGTTGTTGCCGTTGACGGTAGTTTCCGTCAGGAGTGTGATGATTTCGCGGTTGTAACCGTTGGATGTCGTCATTCCAATTGGTGAACCAGTTATACGGTTGTTGCCGTGGACGGTAGTTGCCGTCATGGTTATGATGATATCACGGTTGTAGCCGTTGGATTGTCATTGTTCTAAATATGGAACTAATTATACGGTTGTTGCCATTGACGGTAGTTGCCGTCAGAAAACATAATGAATTCACGGTTGTAGCCGTTATTTGTCATTGTTAAATATGAAACCAATTATACGGTTGTTGCCGTTGGCTTGACGGTAGTTGCCGTCAGGGTTATGAGATTCTACGGTTGTTGGTTTACTCATTGGTTCAAGTATTGAACAAATTCTATAGCTGTTGCTGTTAATTTACGGTAGTCGCCGTTGAAAAATAAAACTATTCTAGTAATTATTAAATAATTATTATTATTGACGATATTATACGGTCGTAGCCGGTAGCACAGAATAAAAAATAGAACTCAGTGGTTGTAGCCATTATTTTAAATTAATTGATTTTGATTGCAAAAAAAATACTAATTTATGGAATTGGTTGTAGCCGATGAAACCCTTTAAAATGGATGCTGTATATGGATGTGCCCAAAAAATCCAAGTTGACGCCGTTAATGGAAAATGATGATATATTGTCCGGATTTAAGACGGAAGAATAAGTGTACCGGTTTTACTACACCGGTCACCAAGGACAACCCAGAACTATAGCTAAAAGAGAACTACCAGTAAGGAGCAGACTAATTAACATGCCTGAGGACAGGCAACGGTGGCAGGAAAGGCCGAGTGTAAGCAAGTTGCCACGGTCCCCCCGGGAATTCAAACCTACCGCCGAACTTCTCGACCGGCAACGCTGCCGATTCACGGCGGCCAGTAGGAAGACAAGGA
>NW_020210327.1:0-10273 GCF_003070985.1 Temnothorax curvispinosus | reverse complement strand
CATTACCGATCTTCTGGAAACCGGTTTTTCTAATTTCTTCAATTTTTCGGGAAATAATAGGCGGAATCTCAAAGAATTATATATGAAACAAGGGTAGAATTTTCCGGGAAGTGATATAAAGTGTATAATTTTTTGTTACCGATCTTTTTTGGAATCGGTATTCGAAATTTTTCCAATTTTTTGGGAAATAATTGACCAAATCTTAAAGAATTGTATATAAAACAGGGGTAGAATTTCAGGGGGTGCTATAAACTGTATAGTTTTTCGTTACCGATTTTTATTGGAACCGGTATCCAAACTTTTTTTAATTTTTCGGGAAATAATTGACCGAATCTTAATGAATTGTATATAAAACAGGGGTAGAATTTCCTAATAAAGGGGTTACCGATTTCCGTCTAAAAAAAATCTACGTAATTGTTCTGATTTCTGCAAATTTTAAGATATCGAGCTAATTTTTTTTATGGATAGAATATTATATTGAATTTGGCGAGAATTGGTAAAAGGGTTGCCGATTTCTGCTTAAAAAGTGTATAAGTTATACGTGTCATATTTGTTATCTTATATAGAGTATCATTAAAGGAAGGTTGCTTCGAATTTGGCGAGGATCGGTAGAGAGGTTACCAATTTCTGCTTAAAAAATGTATAAGTTATTTGGATACAGTATTATTTAAGAAAGTTGTTATTTAATTTGGTGAGGATCGGTGAAGAGGTTACCAATTTCTGTTTGAAAAGTGTATAAGTTATACATGTAATTTTATATAGAGTATCATTAAAAGAAGGTTGGTATTGAATTTGGCAATGATCGGTAAAAGGGTTCTTTCTTTATAAAAATCAAAATGACATATATGTGAAACCAGCAGCTTATAATGACAAGAGAGTGAATTGATAGCAGGTCAGCTTAGTAAACAGGGTAAGCTTAGTAATTCCTTGCCAATTTTATTCCTTGGTTTTTTAAGTGAAAAATCAAGGGTCTGGGTACATAGCGAGCGAGCAATCTTAAAATTCCCGAAGAAACGCCTGGGGCCAAGGGATGATGACGCTGATCGGTAAGTGAAATATCGGAAAAGTGGAAATGACTCAATAGTGTGAAACTCGAGTAGAAAAAGACCGGTTACGACATGTTTAATCCACGAAAACATTTATGCGGTCCGATTTGAAATTAGAGGCATTTAGTTATGATTCAAATTACAAATATCAATTTCATCCGAGTGTAATAATTGGGAAAATGGATGCAATATGTGATCATTGTCAAGTAAAAAAGTTTAAAACTTAAGCACCTAGAATGTGTTATTCATGCAGAAAAGTTAAACTACCGTCTTTAAATCAACCACCCGACACACTCCTTATGTTTGTCCACAATAAGGATATTGAAACACAAATGAAGTCGTTTCAAGAAAAACGACTCCCGGGCGAAGCCCGGGTAACCAGCTAGTATCTAAATAAGTAAGCTAAAAAAGCTACTAGGTTCATACCCTAATATAGATTTACTAATCTCTTATTTATTAATTTTACAAATTGTTATTAATTTTACAACTAATATGCCTGACAAAAGGATTATTTTGATAGAATAAGTTATGTATATTTAAATATTTTCATTATTATACTTAATAGAATTAAACTATTACTAAAAATTTCAAAAATTGTTATGCTCCTTTACATTAAAATATAATAAAAATTAATTTAATATTAATATTTTAAATTAATTTTAATTAATTTAACCTTTTATTATTATATATAACTTATTTGCTAAATATTTTATTGTTATAAATTTACTTATTTTTTTTTTCTTATCCTTAAGATTCATCGATTTCATCATAATTTGATTCTTTATAGAAATTACCAATTTTCTATTTATTTGTTTAATAAACTTAAATTTAAAAAATAAAAAACTAATTTTTTTTTACTTTATAATTCAAATCCTAGCTTCTTTTCCTATTATTATTTGTATTATTTTAAATAATATTTTTATGTATAACAATTATATTAACATAATAATAATTCTTGCCTTACTTATAAAGCTAAGAATCCCCCCATTCCACCTTTGACTTCCTATTATATCTAAATACTTATCTTGAAATATTTTATTTATTCTATTAACTATTCAAAAAATTATACCCTTTTACATATTTTCTCTTCTAAAATCCATACTTTATTAATTTATCTAATTTTATTACTATGTTTAATCATCCCCCTCTATATAATATTTAATTTATATAATCTTAAAATACTTCTTAGATATTCTTCAGTAAACCAATCTATATGAATAATTAACATACTTAAAATCCTTAATTTGACTTAAATATTTTATATTTTATTCAATTATTTTATTTGTTCTATTTATTTTAATATCCTTTTAAAAGATCTTATTTAATTTTAAATACTCATTAATTAATCTCAATAAACTTTATAACTTAACAATAATTATCATTATATGCAACATTGCAGGCATACCTCCCTTTTCATTCTTCTATATAAAATGATATAGAATTTTTATTTTTATGCAAAATTCAAGTCTATTCTTTATTCTTATTATTATAATATTAAGCTCTCTAATTATACTATATATCTATGTAAACATAATACTCAATTCTATATTTTTTTACAAATTTAAATCTAATTTACAAATATTAAAATTAACTTTTAAAAATAAATTAAGACTCGTAATTCAATCTAGCTTATTAATATCCTTAATTATTATAATTATTTAATAAGATTTTAAGTTTATAAACTAAACTTTAAACCTTCAAAGTTTAAAAAATAATATTCTATTTATAAATCTTAATAATAGATTCTTGAATAGTATTATTTTTATTTTTATTATTTATATAAATTTTCTTAAAATTTTATTTAAATTAAATAATTATTAATATACTTTTTTTATATATTATTTATTTATATATTTAATTATTATTAATAATAATTACTTCACCTACTTATTACCCTTCCACTAATTATTTTTACTATTGTCATTAATTATAACCAGGTAAAAGGACGCAGCAAGAATTACGGAAGACGCGAAAATAAAAACAGGGCAGGTGGAACAGACGCTAAATGTTTTCGATGTAACTATACCGGGCATTTTGCTAAAGATAAAAGCTGCCCAGGCCGTACGAGTACTTGCGAAAGACGCGGGAAGGAAGGATATTTCAAAATTTTGTGTAAAACGAAGATGGAAAAAGTGGTTAAGAAAGAGCGGAAAACTGATCGGAAAAAAGTTCGACAAGTGGAAGAGAGTAGTACGAGCAACGAGGAAGATACATCGGACGATCACTACGCATTCAGCATTCGGGAAAGGGACAAGATTTTTGGTATTGGAGAAGACGAAAAAATTGACGTGTTGCTAGGAGGAGTAAAAACGAATATGATTATTGATTCGGGAGCAACTTGCAATATTATCGACAAAAAGTGCTGAAAGCGACTGAGAGACAGTAAAATTTGGTGCAGATTGTATCATTCGGAAAAAAGGCTGTATCTGTATGGAAGCCGTCAACCGCTGAAGATAGTGGGAGCATTTAGGACGGAGGTACAACAAGCCGATAAGAGATTAGCAGTGGAAGCGGAGATAATCGTCTTGGACGGATAAGGTGGAGCAGTGCTAGGGAAGAAAACTGCGATGGATTTAGGAATACTCAACATAGGACCAGGAGCCGTCAGAACTGTTGAACAACAAGGTGTTATTGGAGAATTCGGTAAAATACCAATTGATAAGTCTGTTACTCCGGTTGCGCAACCAGTTCGCAGGCAGCCATACAACTTGAAGGAGGTGCAACAAAAATTAATTGCAGAATTACTGGATGCAGACATCATTGAAAGGGTGGAAGGCCCTACGCCATGAGTTTCACTAGTTTGCATAGTACCAAAGGGGGAAAGCGGATGGAGGCTGTGCATAGATATGAGGAAAGCAAACCGAGCGGTCCTTAGAGAACGTGCTCCAATTCCGACAACGGAAGAGCTCCTGCAAGAAGTAAACGGAACTACCGTATTTTCTAAACTGGACTTGAAATTGGGATACCATCAAGTGGAGCTTGAGGAAGAGTCACGTGAAATTACAACGTTCGCCACCGAGGTAGGATTATTCCGTTATAAAAGACTAATGTTTGGAATAAGCTGTGTGCCAGAAGTATACCACCGGATTATGACACAAACTTTGCAGGGATTAGAAGGCGTGTTAGTTTTTCTGGACGACGTTTTGGTATACGGGAAGAATAAAGAGGAACACGACGCGAGACTCAGGGAGGTACTACAGAGACTACGTGAAAAGGGACTCACATTGAATAAAGAAAAATGTAAATTTCGGAGATCAGACGTGGTATTCTTAGGACATCACATTTCGAAGAAAGGTATTAAACCGTCAGAAAACAGTAAAAACACAATTCAGCAGTTCCGCCGGCCAAAGTCAGCCGAGGAAGTAAGGAGTTTCTTGGGACTCATAAATTTCTCGGGGCGGTTTATTCCAGATCTAGCAACAAGAAGCGAGCCGCTGCACAAACTCACTAGGAAAAATGCCGTGTTTAAATGGGGTCAGCAGCAGGAAAAATCATTTCAAGATTTAAAGGAATGCATAGTACAACCAGGAATCTTAGGGTTCTACGACAAAGATCCTGAAACCAAAATAATCGCAGATGCCAGTCCTGTGGGGCTTGGAACCGTGCTTATCCAAATACAGGAAGGAGGGCTACGCGCAATTCGTTACGCAAACAGGACCTTGAGTGACGTAGAAAGGAGGTATTCGCAAACTGAAAAGGAAGCGTTAGCTCTAGTTTGGGCATGCAAAAAATTTCATTGGTACTTGTACGGAAAGGATTTTGAATTATATACGGATCACAAACCGCTCGAAACAATATTTAGCCCGAGATCAAAGCCATGTACGAGAATTGAAAGATGGGTTTTGAGACTTCAGCCATATAAATTTGGAGTGGTGTACAAAAGTGGGAAATCGAACATCGCCGACCCACTGTCTCGACTACTGGACACGCGACAAGTGACCCAAGAACGCGAATTCGAAGAACAGATACGACGAATTATCGAGGCTTCAGTACCGAGGAGGTGCTCGATGAAAGAAATAGAGGAGCGACAGGGGAGGACATAGAGCTGCAAGAACTTCGGAAATGCATCGAGACGGCTGTTTGGACACCTGAAATGAAGAAATACGAGCTGATAAAGGAGGAGCTTAGTAACATTAATGGGGTTATCGTGAGGGGAACCCGGATCGTCATACGAAAAGTGTTACAGCGAAGGATGCTGGAGTTAGCACATGAGGTACACTTGGGCATCGTCGGCACGAAACAACGATTACGATCGAAAGTCTGGTGGAAAACGATGGATAAGGATGCCGAACGGTGGGTGAAAACGTGTCACGATTGCCAGATCACTGCGCTACCAGAGCCTCCGGAGCCTATGAAGAGGAGCGACTTGCCAGAGAAACCGTGGGAACAGGTTTCAATAGATTATTTAGGTCCGCTGCCGTCAGGGCACTATTTGCTGGTGATCGTAGACTATTACAGTCGCTACTACGAAGTGGAGATCACACGGACCATGGGCGCAGAAGATCTCATGTTTCAATTGCAGGTAATTTTTGCTCGTTTTGGGATTCCTAAGGTTTTGATTAGTGATAATGGTGGGTCGTTCCGGGATAAGAACTTCAAGAGGTTCCTTCGTGAATATGGAATACACCATCGGTTCACGACACCACTTTGGCCACAGGCAAACGGTGAAGTGGAACGCCAAAACAGATCCATTCTGAAGAGACTTCGCATCGCGCAAGCGGAAGGGCAACCTTGGAAGAACGAGTTGTATAAGTATTTATTGGCATATCGAGAAACACCGCATGCGACTACGGGGGTAGCACCAGCTCAACTCATGTTCGGGCGTAATATTCGGTCGAAATTACCTGAAATCAGCAGTGTGGAGAAGCAATACCTCGATGAAGAAATACGCGATAGAGACCGAGAGAAGAAGGAAGAGGGGAAGAGGTACGCGGATGCGCGCCGACGGGCAAGAACGAGCACAATCGAGCGGGGCGATTTAATGCTGGTAACGCAACCAAAGCGAAATAAACTGTCAACACCGTTCAATCCTGTTCCTATGCGAGTCATCGAGAGATCTGGGAAGGCAGTAGTATTTGAGACACCGAAAGGGAACCAGTACGAACGGAATACTTCGTTTGTTAAACAGTTCGCCCAAAGGGAGGCGGAACCACAACAGGCAAATACAGACAGAGTCGGAGTAGAGCCAGTCTCGGAGGCGCCAGTGGCAGAAAGTAGTAACTGCAAGGGAAATTCTACACCGAGAAAGATCTCGGAGATGGGCAGCTCATCAGAGCAAGGGGATCGATCGATGAGAGAACGTCGGGTTACAACGAAACCTGCGTGGATGAAAGACTATATGTATGTTCATGATGATTGTGTTGTCAAGAAGGAAGTAGAGGTGACATTTGGTTACTATTCAATTCTGTTGTGGTACTGTCGATGTGACAAATAATAGTTAAGCGATAGTTATTTAAAAGATAGAATCAATACATGTTATTAATTTAGATGGAGAACAAATTTATGTTTCGTGTAGGTACGACCAGGCTCAACATTTAAAGGATTTAGTTCGGCTCAGAGCAAATATGAAATAATTGCAATATTGTTTTCTAAGTAAAGAAGGAAGAGAGTGTAGTATTCTAAGGTTGGCACTTGTAGTATTCTAAGGTTGACGCTGTGTGATGTAGAGGTTGGCAGAGGTGGCAGAATAAAGATGGCGAGTAGCAATACAGAAGTACTAGCGTAAAGTTATTAAATCCTCGATTACGATGTTAAATATAAAGATTACAATGTGCATTTTTCGCTAGTTTATCGCTATTTTACGATTGAACATGTGTATATGGAAAAAAAAATCGCAACAATTCAATTTACTGTAACACTTGCGACATTCCTTATTATTTGAAATGTGTCGACATGCAAGGTCGCAACTATTTTACTTGTGACAACTGCGATTCAGATGATGAAAAATAAAGTTTTTTGCATTTTTCCTTTCATTATTCGATTAATTTGTATTTAAGAAACTTTAACATTTAAGTCGATTGATGTCGATATTCATGCATTTTTTGCACCCCAAGAAAATTTGAAAATGCTAAAACAGACGTTTTTTTAAAAACTTGAAAAATTTTTAGAAAAAATTTAAAATTTTGAAAATCTAATCACGCAGAATTGTAGTATTTTCCTTCCTCTACATTATACAGCCATGATATATTCAAGAATTTGATTTTTGGATATGTTTTCCGAGCAACGTGTGAACGTGTTGCACATCACCCCACATAACCCTACTGAATACCATATATATATTTATTTAAAAAATATAAATATTATTAAAAGAAATCTTATTTTACACCCACGAAATATACGTATAAATCAATTTTTTCTCTGTGAGTTAATGAGATGATTCATAAATAAGAAAATAAGAATCGTGTTATTGCTCGATTTGCCGAAGTGACGTCATTAATTGCTCGTGGAGCTAGCAAACTCGGCTCATTGTCAGTCAAAAAAACGCTGAAATTGCAGGTTACTTTATTTATTTATTTAAAAATAAATAATTATAAATATAAAATAATATAATTAATTAGTAAATAAATGTAAGCTAATCGTATGTTTCGGCCTGTATTACGAGCGGTATTCAGGTGTTAATAAAGAATTTACATAAACTTGTAAACCACTTTAATTTGTAGCCAACGTTTCGACCTACTTAGTCTTCTTCAGGGCAACTATTGTTACATTCAAATAAATAAATTAATGTCTATTAGAGCTTACATAAGAAAAATATATACAAACATTAAATTTTAAAAGTCATCGTCGATGATACGTCACGCAAACCAGGTCAAAGTCGTGTTCGAATTAGCGCTGTCGTTAAGCACACATTAAAAAGTTACCGATTACATTATCGCGGTTGACAAATTAGTATTCGTTACTTTCCTCGCAGTAGCAGCAGTACTCCACAGGAATAAATTGCATCTTATCGGTGATTCTCTGTGGGATTGGAATGCATCTATCGGCTATGTTCGGCGTCTGAGTTTGTCGTTATTTGTCATGTGTTATGTGAGAGTAGATTCAGTCAAGCTCTTGTTCGCACAACCATACTTACAATTAATGGCAACTATATTTCAGATGGAAATAGTTAATCACGTGGTTGGTATTGTAATTAAACGATAAGGAACTTACATAAGTGGTCACGTTAACAGGTCTTGTGTTTTAATGAACGTATCTCCAAACCGATGCGTTTCGTATTGAAGACGTACTGCTAATGCGAGGGCGAAGTATATTCGATGGTCAACTCCGTATAGTCAAAGTTTATGTTTATAAATACTACAATAGATAGTTCACTTAGAATATCAAAGTAGGCCCTGTCCAACGATTCGGTATCTTTGTTCAAGTTAATTCCATTGGTCTGTTTCTTTATGTGGATCATCTCAGAGATAATTCGTTTTTGATAATTACCCTCATAATCTAGAATTCGTGTTTCCTCTCAATTAAACGTATGGTTAAGAGCGGTAATGTGTTCCGAGACTACCGAATGCTTGGATGACCCTAAATTAACATTGTATTTATGCTCCCTTAGTCTGGTATTTAGCTGTCTTTTTGTCTGACCCACGTATGATGCATTACAATTGTTGCAGCAGATTTTATAGATTACATTATTGTTATTAAAATGAGGGTTTCTGTCCTTTTGGACCCTAACTAAAGTATTCAGTTTATTGATAATTCTATAACCTATGGACAAATTCGTTTTATTGACCAATGCCGCGTTTATCTCAGAAGCAGATTTTAAGTACGGAAGGGCGATGTATCTCTCTTTTCCCCTCCTCCGTACTTTCGCTGTCATCCATATTACTCTCATCCGCGGATTTTCTTTTGTTGAAATGGAGCTTTTTAATTCTCAGATTGATTTGTCTGAATATTAAATCCACCGGATATCCATTATCTAATAAAATGTCAACAATCAAAGATAGATTTTTTCTGAAAAACCGAGGATGAGACAACAATATGGCTCTGTCCACGAAACTGTATATTGTTCCTAATTTTTGTTGTATAGGATGGCTTGAAAAGAAGGACAAGCATCTGCCTGAAAAGGTTTTTTTATGGAACCAGTCTATAATGATCCTATTATTACTAACAATTAATTTCAGATCCAAAAAGCTGAGAGATCTGTTTTCTCCATATTCAATCGTGAATTTAAGTCTTTCATGATATTTGTTGAAACAATCGAATATGTCAGCAATGCTTGTCCTTTGTGCAGCAAGTACGATATCATCTACGTAACGGCGGTAAAATGGGATTCGGGAGTTTAATGATTTAAGCACTTCCTCCTCAAGTCCTGCATAACTATATCTGCTGTGTCAGGAGATAAGGGAGAGCCCATAGGAGATCCGAATGTCTGTTTGTATATAATGTTGTTGAAAGTGAAGAAAGTGGAGGTGAGAATAAATTCTATTGCTGAAATAAATTCTTTGCGTAAAAGTTTAGTTTCTCTTTTAATGTGCTTTCATCTTCTTTTTATACCGTCAATTACCAGATCTAAGGGGACATTTGTGAACAGAGATACTACGTCCAGCGATATCAACATCTCGGAGTCGTCTAATGTAATTTCTGAGAGATCATTGCACAACTCAAAACTGTTATTTACATGGCTCTTGGCCTTAGGCTCCAATAGACATTAATTTATTTATTTGAATGTAACAATAGTTGCGCTGAAGAAGACCAAGTAGGTCGAAACGTTGGCTACGAATTAAAGTGGATTACAAGTTTATGTAAATTCTTCATTAACACCTGAATACCGCTTGTAATACAGGCCGAAACATACGATTAGCTTTTGCTTTAGACGAGCAAAGATACTTTTATTTATTGTAAATAAATGTAATAATTCTTTAAGATTTGGTCAATTGATTCCTGAAAAATTGGAAAAATTTCGTAACTGGCTTCCAAAAAGATCGGTAACGAAAAATTATACACTTTATAGCACTCCCTGGAAAATTCTACCCCTGTTTCACATATAATTCTTTGAGATTCGGTCAATTATTTTCCAAAAAATTGGAAAAATTTCTGATATGTTTTCCAAAAAAATCGGTAACGAAAAATTATACACTTTATAGCACTCCCCGGAAAATTAGAAAAATGTTGGCACCGGTTTGAAGAAAATCGGTTCATTAATGAATGAGTAGTTCGCGGTCATACAGACAGACAGACGCAGACGGAACTTATATATATATATATATATATATATATATATATATATATATATA
>NW_020210326.1:0-1358 GCF_003070985.1 Temnothorax curvispinosus | reverse complement strand
AATGTGCTTAGTCCTGGCATGAAAAACAGGATTCTCCGCTAATTTCCAGGCTCCATTGTTGTCATTGAAAATCTTTAGCTTAGTTGGTAACTCAAAGCCGAGATCATTGATGAATCTGCGAAGATACACAGCTTCTCTTATAGCATCCGAAACCGCCATATATTCAGCTTCGGTAGACGAGAGGGCAGTGGTCCTTTGCTTCTTGGACTCCCAAGATATGAGGCATCTGTTTAAGACGAAAGCGTAGCCTGTGTAGGATCGTCGATCATCCAAGCAATTTGCCCAATCCGCATCAGTGTATCTAGTCAAATATTCAGTATTATTTTTGAATGACACACCAAGATCCAGTGTCCCTTTAAGATAGCGTAATACACGCTTGGCTGCCTTCCAGTGGGTCTCGTCGTAGCAATTGTTAAACTGGCCAAGATGACTCACCGCGAAAGCAATGTCGGGTCTGGTGCACATGGCCAAGTATGTGAGCCTTCCGACTAGCTCGATGAGGCATTTCCCTCTTTGGCATAAAGGACTTGTCCTCTCCCTTCTGACTGCAATCAAGTGGAGTAGCCACAGGTTTTAAATATTTCATCCCAAATCGATCTAGAGTATCGTTGATGTACCCCCTCTAACTCATTGTCATAATTCCTGGAAAACTCAATGCAGAGACAATAATTTAATTCGCCGAGATCCTTGATCTGAAAACAACTAGAAAGATGAGTAGTTAATTTGGTAATCTTAGACAAACCGCGTGATGCCACAATAGGTTTGTTCGCGTCGCATGCTCCAATGTACACCAAAGAGCACTTGGATCACAGATAAGATGACAGTTGGGTCAGATGGGTTTATGTGCACCAACGCTCAGTGACACGAACGGACTTTTGGATCACAGATAAGATGGCGGTTGGGTCAGATGGGTTTATGTGCACCAACGCTCAGTGACACGAACAGACTTGAGCACTCCCTTCCTTTCTTCCAAACTTCCAATCGCACATCGCACATCATTGACTGGTTATTCCAAATTGGTAAATAATGGATCGTCTAGATTTTTTGGGCGGTTTTCGTATGATAATAAATAATATTAATGATGACTTTTTGGCTGAAAATCTTGTACCTTTGGCAGAAATTGGTAATTTGTTAGAAGACAATGGGAACGACGATGAAATAGAAAGTGAGTATTGATGATAAAGATGTGGCGTTTCTAACTTTGACGTAATCTGTAAAGATCTTGTAATTTTAAATTTATTTTTTTCTTAAGTAGTTTGTGCACTTTTATTGTATTTTATGATTAATATTTGCAGATATTGCCATTAACGCAATTAACAAACCGGGAAGAAAAGAGGCTATAAGGGTCAAACGCGGTT
>NW_020210325.1:0-2872 GCF_003070985.1 Temnothorax curvispinosus | reverse complement strand
GCGAACCATGTGTTTGGTTGGCCGGATTTCGTCCGCGATTGACTCCTATGCCCTATCGTGTTTCCCTGAGTACGCATTCTCAATCTCGGTCTATTCCGACGCTCGGTTCGCTATTTCATATCTGTCCGGCAAACCGGGTGTTTGCGCGGTCGGATCGCGTTCGCGATTGACTCCTGGGGTTTGTCTGCTCCCCTTGAGTGTGCAGATTCGGTGCCTTGTCGCTCCGATGCTCGGTTTGCCGTTTCGCATCTGTCCGGCAAACCCTACGTTTGCGCGCTCGGATCGCGCTTGCGATCGACTCCTGGGGTTCGTCTGACTCCCTCGAGCGTGCATATTCGGTCCCGTTCCGCTACGACGCCATGTTCGCGATATTGTTCACTGTCCGGCAAACCGGGTGTTTGCACGGTCGGATCGCGTTCGCGATAGTTTCCAGAGATCGGTGAGGCCTCCCTCTGGCGGCAGTTTCCGCCTTTTGACGCTGCGTCGCTACGTTCGCCTTTTCGTGACTTGTCCGGCAAACCTGGGGTTCGCGCGATCGGATCGCGCTCGCGATAGCTTCCAGGGGTCGGTGAGGCCTTCCTCTGGTGGCAGTTTCTGCCTTTTGGCGCTACAGAGCTCCGTTCGTGTTTTTCGCCGGGCGTCCGGCGAACCCCATGTTTGCGCAGTCGGATCGCGCTGGTTTTCGCGGGTTTCCCTCTTGGGGATACCAGGAGTCGGCAATTCGGCTCCCATTCGCCTGACACGCGCGTTACCCGAGCTACGTGCCCGTGCATTGAAGATTGTGTGTGGCTCAACCATACATCGCCTTGGTGCAACTTGGATCCACGCACCTGTCGAAATAAAACCAAACTATCCGTTCCCATGGTCGGGCCTGGCACTTCGTGCCGAAAGAAAATAAAAGAAAATAAACTGTGGATCGCGAAAACGAAAAAACGCTTATATCCTAAATGAGCCGCTGCTCAGCGACCGCTGTCGCATGTCTTACCTACTATTACGCCGGACGAGTGAGTTCAATGAAAGAAAGAAAATATAAAATGTTTCTCCGACTCCGTCCTCGGAGCGTTCGCGCCACTTAAAATCTATTTGGGGTTGTCCCCCTCGTCAGCAGACTCGCCTTCCCCGCTGGATGGGCTGACGAACTCCTCCTCAGGCTCCTCCCACGGCTGGCTTGGCAGGGCGGTTATGGTCACCGTGTCAGTGACGGTGACACGGATCAATTCAATCCGGTACGCGCTGTCGAACGCTTCGGCAGCGCGCCTGATTGACTCGATTTCGACGGGAGAGCCCCATAGGCGCGCGTCTCCCGCCAAGTGCACAGAATGCTGCGCCAGCTGGCGTCTAACTACCGGCGACGGTGTACTCCGCCGGCTTCCTTTAGCTACTTGCCGCGGCTGCGGCGTCGCCCGTCGCTCCGCTCGCCTAATCTCCTCGAGCGTCAGTCGGGTAATCACTACCCGGGGCTGGCTCAGGAGCTGGCCGCGCACCTTCTTAGTGCACGGCTTCAGCGTAAGGCATCACATGATAATAAATTATGTGTTTGCTCTTTTTGTGATAAATATATAATTGCTAAGTTGTGTCATATCTATCGTCATGCAAAATCCGTTAAGCATTCAACAATTGCTAAACAAAAAATAGAGAAAAAAAATGACGAAAATGTTAATGCAATCAATGAATCACCTTTGTCGTACGAGGAGCAAAAAAAAGTGGCAGAAATTAAATATGCTGCCTTTATTACTGAAAAAAGCCTTCCGTATCAAATTGCACAACAAAATATCACATTTTTTTTAAAAATTGTAAAAAATTCTAAAATGTTGCAAGACATGACAATGAGTCGGACTAAATATCAAAAAATTCTTTCTAATGTGTTGTGTCCAATTGAAACGGATCGTATTGTTAATATTATTCAAAATACAAAATTTTGTATTTTTATTGATGAAACGTCTGACATTTCTAATCAGAAATGGATGAAATTTCTTGTTCGATATGTCGAGCCTAAAACATTACATACTCGCTCACAATTAGTTAAATTAATTAATATTGATGCAAAAAACAGTAGCGCAGAAAAATTATTTGAAACATTTAACAATGAAATGTTGAAATTACAAATTCCATATTTAAATATTGTAGCTTTGTCAAGCGACAATGCATCGGTTATGTTGGGCAAAAATCTATCCTTTAAAAAAAAACTTGAAGAAAAGTGTACAAAATTATTAACATTACCATGCCCATGCTATTCCGCTGCGTTAATTGCACAAAATGCATGTAGTAAAATTCCACAGTATTGTAAGGAATTTGTAAAAAAAATAGCAAATTATATTAACAGTAGCCCAAAACGATCTGCTATTTTTGAAAAATTTATTGAATGTTTTCAGCAAAAAAACTGCAAAATTTTAAAGTTGGCCGAAACACGATGGCTATCTCGCCATTCATGTATTGAGAGACTTATTGAATTTTGGAGTACTATTGAGCTTTTTTTAAGAGAAATAGTAATGAGTGAAAAGACAAAGTCCGGCAAATATTTATTATATGTAATGCAAAATCTTGATGTAAAAGTGTAGGTATTTAGACCGCAGGAGGTTGATTATGCCTGCAGGTGTCGGCCTACTACCGACGTCTTGACGAGAGGAATCGAGGATTAATCACACACTCGATTACTGCTGATGGAATAATACTTTATTGCAGACCACGCAACAGCCACGAGAGCCAGTAAAAATCTAACGGTCGTCGTAACTCAGTTCTGCCAACCTCGTAACTCTCAACCCCTCTTGCTAGCGCAGGAGAGGGGGCTGACCAATCGGAAGGGAGACATATATGCTGCTCCCTACAAAAGCATATTTATTATTTTTGAAATATATTTTAAATTTTTTAAATT
>NW_020210324.1:0-2263 GCF_003070985.1 Temnothorax curvispinosus | reverse complement strand
CACAATTCAGATTGTGATACAAATTTAGCCCATTTAGACGCATGCTTGGTACAAATGACTTGAACCATCTTGAAGCTTAGGGTTTCTAGTTTCTAAAACACATGCAATGTTTATTTTAATATTCAGTCATTTATTATTTATGCCGCGAAAATGATAAAAAGGTCAAATGTACCAGTGTCCGCACAGCCTTTACTCGGTATGTCCCACCCAGTGTCCGCACAATACGATATTTAGGCTGCGGTTCACTTGATGCTACAAATGCTTCGAAGCCTTCCTCCTTTAATGAAGAAAGAAGGAGAAGAAAAACGCTTCAAAGCATTTGTGGCGTCAAGTGGACCGCAGCCTTAAACCAAAATATATTCAGCCGTAACATAACCTCTCCATGTAAACAGCAAACAATTTTTCTGATACTGGTTGCACAGATTCAGCATGCACATTAGATTTATTGCAGATATATTATCAACAATGAGTACTTACTTATCAATCGGTTTTCCACACGATATTTTGTTTTCTTTTAATCGAAACACCAGAATTAATTCCGTAGTAACAACTTTGCATCGATCGAGAAACAGCGTGCTACGCGATGTGCGGTTACTGGGACTAGCGAACTTCGCAGGGTTGTACCAGTATCCGAACAGCCGTGACGTGCGAGACCGAATAAACAATTTAAAATAAATGGTAATCCGTGCAGAATCATACTTCAAATTTGTTTGTTATTACAATAACGTATTGTAGATCCCTACACAATTTTTAAATTTGCAATATTCTTCACGAAATGCTTAATAAATTGAAAACATTAAAGTCGTGTGCGGCGACTGGGACGTGTGCGGCCACTGGTACGTTTACCTTACTCGAGATGTTGAGATCTCGATAACGAGTGAACGGATCAAGTTCTAAGTAGGCTTGATCGATAGCTTGGGGTCGACTTGGGGGGGTGAGGTTGTTTTTATTTTTCCGCTACGTGCCCTACGAGCGGAGATATTGCGATGCAAAGTCGAAATGTGAAAATTTTATTTTAAGATACTTCCTCCTCCTCCTAACGCCGATGACACATATAACATATATATATATATATTATATATATGTATATATATATAATATATATATATATATATATATGTCCAAGGGCAGTTTTCACTACAATTTCTTATATAACCTGGCAGTTTTCACGACAGTTGGCAGTTTTCACGACCGTCATGAAAATCATTGCGGTATAGAGACAGCTTCGACGACTGTCGTCAAATCTACCATTACACAGTTCTAAGATTAAAAATCTAATTGTGTTTATATATTTACATATATTCAATGCTTTTAGTACTGAACTGTTATTTTTGTCATTATTTGGCAGAATATGTCATTCAATAATTATTATTGAAAGATTTAATAATATTAAGAAATTTTTATTCGTTTGTCGCTGAAACTGCCTATTTATGGCTATATTCCAAAATTCACTTTCAGTGCTGGAAATCTATAGTACACATGATGTATACTATAGATGTTCAGTGTTTGCAATGAATTTTGGAATACAGCTTTTTAATATAAATTATTATGCATTAAACATCACAAACGCGTGTTACGCACGCGCTATTTAGATTTAATATTATACTATTACATTACACTATTAACCTCTTGATACACAAAACTGTCAAAATATGCAATGACAGATCCTCACGAAGTAAGAGCAGTGAGAGAACCAATCGGCATCTCGGAAACGGCAACAATTAAATCTCTTACATGACATTTTTTAAGAGTGGATGCGCACTTTTTTACATAATCTGGCAGTTTTCACGAGTTGGTAATTTATACGACCATCGTGAAACTTGTTGCGGTATAAAGATAGCTTCAACAACTGTCGTCAAATCTACCATTACATATATTATAGTTCGAACATTAAAAATTTAATTACGTTTATATATTTACATGTACCGGGTGTCCCAGACTACCCTTCCCACCCGATTTATTCGTAAACACGACATTTTAGAGAAAAATGTTTCAGACAAATTTGTATGATTTCAAGGCTACATAAGATGGTGTCATTGGTTTGACTTTGGATAGGCGTTTGAAGATCACATGAAGGTCACCTTCAATTTTTTAAATAGAACCCTTCCATATTGTAGTATATCGTTTGAAAGGGCATAAGAGAGCCGCGTCCGAATCAAATAATAGATCAACTAATGATCTCTATTATTTAACTCGGCTCCCTTCAAGTGGAAAGGCATTTATGACGCCGTGTGTACACAATGGGTGCGTTTAGCAGACACAA
>NW_020210323.1:0-6647 GCF_003070985.1 Temnothorax curvispinosus | reverse complement strand
AAATTACCGAGGAGAACACCTCGAGACAAATAAACACAGCAAGAAATGCCGAGGAGCAATTAGAACCAATCAAAGAGGAAATAGGCGAAAATGCCGAGGAGAACGCCGAAAAGCGTGATAAACTAATTAAGAAAGAAAAATTTAGCCAATCCAAGAAGGACAACATTGAAGAACGAATAACTGAAATGGAGAAAGAAGATAGTGAAAAATTAAGTAACATCAAGAAAGAAGAAGTGGGGGAGCCTTTCGATAAGAAAGATGACTCCTTCATCCACATTAAAAGGGTTCGTACTTACCTGAGGAGCGGAAGTGAAGATTCCAGTGACGATCCGGGAAACCAAGACGACCTGAAACATAAAAACAAAAGATTAAAATTAAATAAAGAGAATAAAGAAGATACTTACCAAGGGAGTGAAAATGAAGAAGAGGACTTCAGCGAAGATCCAAAGAACGAGGATGACTATAAAAAATGGAAAAGATTGAAAGATTACTACAAGGATTCCAGTAACGAATCGGAAGACGAAGAAGAAGAATATAATAGATGGAAGAGGAGAAAAAAGCAAGTAATGGAAATAATTAAAAAGAATACGGTAGGTTTCATTAAACAAGATAACAACTACCAAGCCGAAAAATGCCGAGGAGAAGGAGCAGTAGAACAAGATAACAACTACCGAGCTGAAAATTGCCGAGGAGAAGGAGCGGTGGAACAAGAAAACTCGAAGCCAGCGAATGTTACGAATTACGTGACAAAAGTCAAATCGCTATTGGCGGAGAGGTTTCACTTAGCATCCTGCAGTCAATTGACTGATTCTGAAACAGAAAACGAAGAGGAGAATAATAATTCGGAAAACAAAGACACCGAAGATAAAAATGACCAACAAGAGTCACCAGATGAAATTATGATGAGTGAAAGCAGTATGAGCGAGGGAGAAGAGCGAGAAATCGCAAATCATTTCAATCAAATACAAGAGATAATAAATAGAAGATTTAATAACAACAATGTCAATAACGACAATCAACAACGCGAAGATGCAAATGAAAATCCAGAGGACAACGATTCATCCGATGGACATAGTCAAAATAATGAAAATGGTGAAAATCAGCCAGAAGAAAATAACAATGTAGATAGCAAAGGAGAAAGAACGATACATTCGTCAAGAGGATCAACAAGATCATTTAACAGCACATTAGAGGAAGAATTATTTATAGATATGCAAGATCCAAACGAGTTTGTATTTTCCGAACAGGAAAGATTAAATATAATAAGTTACAATGGAAAATTTAGAAGCAATCCAGGACATTGGATGCGCGAGCCAATCAACGGCGAGTTAGAAATCGCAACGAGCGACAGATGCGAAGCAGCCTTAACGCGTGTGCGCAACACACTGCGTGGCGAGCGCCATAACGGTAGATTCGATCGAGCAGCCGTAGTGAACGGACACTCGATAGCTCAAGTAAGCAGAGCAATAGTGAAACGTAATAAAGTTTGTGAATTAAGTGACGAAATGGATCTAGACAAAACGGATCGATATAAAATAGACAAGGAAAGAAAGAGATTAGACAGATGGAAGGAAAATCTACAGAAGAAAGTGGAAGGTTATACCAAGCAGAAACGAATGCTTGACGTGAGACGAAACAGGTTAAAAGCCATGGACGACTTCGAGAGAGAGCTGTCAGCGGTGGAAAGCGACGACAAGGAGTACGATCGTGACGAAATCGCGGCTCAGAGAAGATCGCTCAACATAATCAAACGATGCGAAGAAGCACGTGGCAGAAACGTCTTTGACGTAGGTAAATATCGAGTAGAAGACAGCGAAGGAAACGCAGTGGCCGATATAAAGGCAATATACGTCGTGAGAGATCTCAGACATCAAAGCGACGAAAGATCATTCTCTTACGAGATCAAAACAACGATAGTGCAAGGCACAACGGAGACGACCATAAGGGCACGCGAAGGTAAACAAATAAAATACAAGCCGATTGAGGAGGCGAAAACTACGAAGCAATCGAGTGAGACATCGAAGATACAGAAAACGATGATCTTACCACAGCAACCAACGATACAGCAGCATACGCAACAACAACAAGAACTACCGCAATTGATAGTCCTACCAACGGGAGAGATGGGGTCGTTACGAAGAATACTACCGAGACCACCGTCGATGCAACAAACAATCACTTATCAACAAACCGGAGGTACGGATAAACGAAAGAGAGGCGGAGATCCGAAAGGAAAAAACAGCGCAAAGAAGCCCAGCAAACCAACGGTCAAGTCTTCGATACAAATCAAACCACCGACAAAGAAGCAAAAGACAAGAAAATCAGCGGAAAAGGCGAAGATGAAAATAAAGCAAAGTTCCAAGGAAGAAGACGAACACTCGAGCGAATCGGACAACGGTAAACACCTGAAGCTACCAACCAGGATCGCCGAACTTAAGAAATCCATTCTGAGTAAAATACTCATCAAGGATTTGCCGAGGAGTATGGGATCGGATGCTAGATCATCCCACCCATCGTCGAACCTGGAACAAGTCAGCGGTGACTCCTGCCAACCGACCGACCAACCAGAGGCGCGAGGCATGGAGGACTTAGCCGCGGAGACGACAATCGATCAATTGAACAAGGAGACGGACGAGCTTGACGACTGCAGCTTCGAAAGTTTGGCGTCAACGCAAATCCTAGAGGCGATTCCGGAGGCAGTGGCGCAAGCCATAATTTCTGAAGGGATCATACAGCCCGCTGGACAGAGCGAGGCTATTCAACCAACCACACAGCCCGCTGGACGAGGCGAGGCTCTCCAGATGACTACACAGCCCGCTGGATATAGCGAGGCTTACCAGAGACACGCACAGCCCGCTGGACGAAGCGAGGCACCAGGGGACGACGCCGAGTACACACGAGAGGCCGAAAGGGTAGAGAAGGAGACGTCGATTCCCAGTAGCCAACCGCGTACGCAGGAACTCTAATTTGTATCCGCGCGGCGCGTATTTTCATATAATTTTATGTGTGCGTTAAGTTTATTATTTTATTTTATTTTATTAAAGAGGCAGTCATAATTGACAGTTTTTATAAAGTTCATACAGTTTGTGCAGCAAGTGCAATTATTAGAAGTTATTTTTTATTATTATTTACTTTGGTTTATATAGAATCACATACGACGATTAGCATGTAAGGCATGACGATTTAAGATTAAAAAAGACACTCAGGCTAATAACAAAACTTACCATATCCTTAAAAACCCATCCTACACATTTCCAGGAGTAGAGATAGAGATTCTATAAGTTCATTCAATAAAGTAGACAAAAGAGCCAATCAGAGGCCGATATTTCATTAATCAAAGTTAGCTATGGATTCAGATAAATTTCGGATCCTGGTATTATCATTCATATTTATTTTATTTGCTATTTCCATAATTTGCATTTTGCTATTAGCGTATTCCAACGTGGCGAAAGCCGTTCCTTATTACCAAGCGTGAGAAAGATTAAATAGATCGCAAGATGAGACTCAAGGAATACCTGGTAGTTACCCTAATCATTTTCGTACCAATTATACTCAGTTTTCCAGACGTTCAAACAGTCACCATGATTAACGTTCTGTATACTCTCTACATCCTGTTGCTCACCCTCGAGATCGATCCACCATTGATTCCCGAGGAGCCTTGAGTGATGATGCATGCGTTGCGACAAAGAGTGCTCACGAGCACGAGCGAGGGGCAACCGAGTCCCGAAACCATTATTTTAAGTGTATTTTATTCATTTATTAAAAAGTATAGCAGTAAAGGCGAAACGCCGAAAAGAAACGACCAATGGCGAAAGACCAGGTGCGTTATATTCAAGTTTGTATTAATTTGCATTTTATTAGAGTAACTATTAGATTCTCAACAGCATGAGGGCCAATAGGATCAATTCCTGGCTACTTATAACAATTTTATTAACTTTTAATACTTATTCCTTAACGACAAAGGCATTGAGCCAAAAAGAGCGCGAGAAGCGACTCGATACCGCTAGAACGTGTAAACCGACCAATGAGAAGCGAGCGAGACTCGTAGAAGCGTGAATCCGTTCGATGACGCGATTTTGATTTATATTCAGTTATTTCATAATATTCCCTGTCGAAAACAAGTTACGTTATTTTATTTTAGCACGTACGATGCTTTATGATACTTTATTATACGTTATTATATACTTACCGTTCGGATACTTACCGACGATACGAACCAGTCCATTGATTGGGCGAGACGATCCCGCGAAGACCCGGTACCTGAAAGTAAAGGAGAATTAGTAAAAGATTGATTCTAGTAATATGTTACTTACCTGGTTGATTAAGGGAACGTCAAAAGGACCATTTTCGGTCACTCGGAAATCGTTCCGGGTGACTTGCCGCGAGTTTGCACATAGTGCAGATTGCGACGGCTGGCATTGGTTGCCGCGTCCGAATGCGAGAGCCCATGTCCGCCGTTGCAACGCCAACGCAGTATCTCAGTTAATTTCTGAGCTGAGCCAAAAAAGATCGGCTCAGCCAATAGGATAAGCGCCGAAGGGATCGTGTCGCTCGTCACCAAGCGACGCGATAGGTTGACGAGGAGAGCGCGCGAGAATGCACCGTTCCGCGCGCGAAAGCGAGGCAACACGCCTGCGCAAGCATGAAGTGGGGGGATGAGTAACGTTCCTCCCGGACAGTCTACGCGAGAACATCGAGGCGCGCACATCTTTCGAGGGTCGCGCAAAAATACTCGATCCCGTACGCTTATCCCGTGGCCGTATACGATAATTACGCGACGATTAACCACGCGTTAACCGGTATTAACCGAGATAGCTCGAAACGACGGTAATCAGTGTTCGTTAACGATCGACGCGAGTGAGCGCGCGATAGAACCTGTCCGTGCGTGTACCGAGATACTGTAACTGTGAAATTATTAAACTATTATTTGTTTATAATAAACAAAGAGTGATTATTTGCGACCCCAGTGAATATCCTCTCCGTAATTCCGTGTCACACGTGCGCTTAAACAGGGCGTTGCCAACGGCCTTGAACACGTCCGCGTCGTGTACATCGGCGGCCGCACAGCCTGAAGGAAGGACGGGGCACCGCATAGCAACAGGGTTTCTGTATATTTCCCGAAAGATACAGTGGCGACCGTAATTTCTGCCCAAGTAGTAAGTGGCATGTGTTTGATTTTAATATCATTATTCGTTGATCCGGTCACAGTAGAAAGAGCATTGAAAAAGGAGAATATCACGCAGCATTTTAACATAAAGATAGAATCTGCGAAGTTCGATCGTTTTACCTACGGGTTAACGGCACGGTTGGGTATGAAATCCGAGACGAAAGTAGTACTCTAGAGGAGAATTTGATTTAAGGATGCACGATCTTAAGCCAGTGAAGCGGCAACCGTGACACTCTTTTTGTCTTAAGCTTCCCCAAATGGCGAACGTGACAGTTGTTTAAAGAAAAGAGCACGAATCAAACGCCCCAAATGGCGACCGTGACTTCTCTTTTTGTTTTAAAATGCGCGTGATTGATAATCTGATAGATCGATGGTTCGGGAATTGTCGAACGTGATAAAACGTCGAGTCAGTGAAACGCGAAACGAAAGAGTTGTCGATAATTTTGTTAGTGAAGTGCGTAACGAAAGATGCACGCGAATTTTAAAACGGTTCTGAGAAATGATCAAGCCGAGTAAAGATAAAGCGAGATCACCGATTTTAACGAGATCCGCGAAAAGATTAATGATAAACAAGACGGACAACAATAATAAAACGTGTGGTAATAACGATAAAAGCGATAAACCGATAGAAAATCGTGAAAACGCGAGTGATGCAATAGTAAAAGGCGAACAGCCAATAGAAAACCGCGAAACCGCGAGTGATAGTAAAAGCAGTAAAGTCGAGTCAGGCCGAGAGCCAATAGAAATCCTCGAAGACGCGACGAACGTAGAATTAATAGAAATGAATTCGGGCGACAATCAGCCAATAGGAGACGAGGCAGGCGCAACTACGGGAGACATAGTTAACGGTAACGCGAATGTTATTGCTAGCATCGCGAACAAAATTGCCGAGCTAACCCGCGTCATGTCATCGTTCTCGAATTACGTTAATGATAAATTCACGCAGCAGGAGCGTGTAATAAATTCCTTACGCGACGGTAATCGTAATAACAACGCGGAACGCCAAGCTGAGGCTGAGACTTCAGCCGACAAAAGCGCAGCATGTGAGCGCGAAGCGACGAACGACCGTGCGTCTCTGATTCAGATGAACTTACCGCGAGGCGGATGGTTCAAAAATCCATTTAGCGAAATAGAATTCCGAGGTGACAATGACTCGCAAAATCCGATAGTATTTTTACGCAAGTTTGATAGAATTGCATGCGAGGAGAGAGTGTCCGAAAAGGATCAATTATGTTTCTTTCTGCGAGCCATGAAAAATTCGGCAGCAGAATGGTTCGAATTGAAAGAGCCAATCACCATTGGCGATGCGAAAGAAATGTTTAAAAGTAGATATTGGGGGATTCAAGCGCAAGCAAAATTCCGTCGGTCGTTACATTACAACCGATACCGAGCCCAAGCCGGAAGCATGTCGGAATACGCGATGTCGATGGTAACGCGCGCGAGAACGTTGATCCCACCGATGACAGACGCAGAATTAATT
>NW_020210322.1:0-6519 GCF_003070985.1 Temnothorax curvispinosus | reverse complement strand
TACTCAACAATATAAATGCAATGTAACACGTGTTATATTGCATTTATATTGTTGAGTAGGAAATTACAACTAACCTGTACGTTACATGTTGCATTGTGTTTACAGGGTTATTTTTTTTTTAAAGTTATTAGTGTCGTTTGAGAGTGCCAGCACAGTGTTATATATAATCATAGTGTACAGTCGGTACCAAAAATTTTTCATTCAGGTTAATAATCCATTGTTTGTTTATAGATAAATTTATAAATCATTAGTGATTTAGAAAATTATATAACAGTGATTATTGGAATATATCGATAATAATACAATTTCATTCAACAATCAGATAACATAAAAAGAAAAGATAAATTTTTGTTATATTTTGATTGTATCATGAAGGAGAATAATGATTTAAGTTGTACAATTCTTTGTCGGATTACCCACACAATAATACAGATTCATTTTTTGAAATAACTTTGTTAATTTAATTGAAACAGTACTCAATTCATTTTGTGATTAATTCTTTTTGCATTAATATTCGCCAAACAAATTTAATCTTTGTGATAGATATTATCATTTTTTGACAAGTTAAATATTTTCATCCTTAATAATTTAAGTAAACAATTCACATTATGCTTTTAATTTTCCAATTCAATTTTTAATTATTGTAAAATTTGTTAACTTCAATTTAAGACTCCTGGTCCCTGAGCCGAGAACTCTGCGTTGACGGTGGCGCCATACCGTCGCGGCAGAAATAAGAACTCTCTCCTCTCACTCTCTCCAATGGAGAATTCTATCTTGTGACATGTTGACAACCTATTTTGCGTTGCGTTAAATTTCTTTATTATTCGCTCTGTACTTGTGCTATAACGTTTAACGTATTCGTGAAACTCGTAAAATTGACCGTATTGTAAGATTTGCAAGAAATACATATGCAGAAGGAACATTCTCCACTCCTTTCGATAGTCGAAAACGACTTGTTTTTCCGTATGTTTAGGCTTCGTTTTATGGCTGTTTGTTTATTGTCGAGGGAAAAGGATAGTATCCGGTCAATTTTAGAAGTGTGCTGAAACGATCTATAGTAATTTTTTATTGAAATATCTTTTTATTTTGGAAAATACCGCAACATAAAATAGGGTAATTTCTCGCCTCGATAGCAAGAAATTCAATATGGCTGCAGTGACTACCCAGGAGCCTTAACTATTATTGCAGTTTGTTTATAAATAAAAATAATAATAATAATATACTTAAATAAATATAATTGGATCTTTTAAGATCTAGTTTGATTTTGTTAGATTTAAAATTTGGGAAAAATTGAATCTAACTAGATCTAATCAGGTATTAGATCTACTTGGATCAATGTTTTTTTTCGAGCTATTTATCGGAAGATTTTTATGATTATTTTTTAGATTTAACATGGACTCAACAAACTCTCCAATTCGCAAAAGGATAAGAACAGAGAAATTAGGTTCTGTGATTTTAAATGAAAAAAATCAAAATGTGAAGTTACAAAGAACTCTTAGTCAAATTTCAATTACATCTTCTATCTCAAGTACTGATGAAGAGGAAAATTCCGATGCAAGTGATGACGATAATATAGAGATTAATATAACTGAAGAACAAAAGATGTTAGCTGCCATCAATAAATCAACAAGTCTTGATGGAACGTACTTTAAGGTTGACAAGTCAAAATCAAGTACAGTAACAGGAGATGTTGTTGCTGTATGTCAATTTTGTAATCCTACAAGAGCACTTAAAGGAAAATTTAGAATTACTTCTAACTTTACAACGCATTTGAAGGTAAATTAAATTAATTCTAATGCATAATTTAAAATAAATAACTGAAAATAAACAATTTTTATTTTTTGATTCGATTTTTAATCACGTGACGTCTAAAAGTGGCTTCACTCTTTTGGGATTCTGCTATAGTATTTTTTAGCAATGTGTTGTTGGACCAAACAATTTTCTTCCAAATAATCTCCATGACCAAATTTCTATGATCAAATTTCTCAATTTTTTTATTTTCTCCTTAATTTTTTGAATTATTTTATGCAACGGTTTTTTTTTATTTGAAAAATTATTTTATAAAATTCACCAAATAATCTATAGTATTAAAATAAATCCAAAAACTCCCTACTTCTTGCAAATTAAAATAATATCGATGACTTATAGTTAATTATCAGAATTAATATTTATATTACGAATTATTGTAAAAAAAAAACGTTTATTGCAACTTTAAAAAAATCTCATAATTATTGCCAATTAAAAACAATTAAAAAAAGTATATCAGTATATTTCCTTATTATCAATTTTATTTAATATTTTATTTATTTTTTCTAGAGAAAACATGCAAATGTTTATAATGAGTATTTAGAATATGCAAAACAAAAGCGACATGGTGTGGAAAATACTTCCGTTATTGATAGAAAGCGCTGGTCGTGTGTTTTAAATCAAGAAGAATTTGAGCAAAATATCACAAATTTTGTATTAAAGTATATGATACCATTCAGAGCGGTTGAAGATCCGTCTTTCAGAAAAATTTTTAATGGTACGTATAATTATACAGTTATAATATTTTTAATAAACTGAAGACTGCCGCAAAATTCTGATTTTGTCAGCCCAACTTATCACCTATTTGCTTTACAGATTTCAAAATAAAGAGAGGTGATACTCGGTTGAAGCACTTGACATGTTACTCTTTGGCAAAAAGAGTCGACAGAAGTTTTAAGGACAATGTTACAAGAAATTGGTGACGCAATGAGTTCGGTGATCAATGGTGGTGGTTTTGTTTGTACTACGGCTGATGTATGGACAGGAGGATCACGCAGATATCTAGGTGTCACAGCTAGTTGGGTAAACAATTTCATTGATATGATATATATAATTCAATATAATCTTATTTGAAATATAAAATTATAGAGAAATAAATTCGGGGCACGTACAGTCAAATTACTTTTTCAATTACATAACTGGATGTTTATCATAAAATACATTGCGACAAATTAGGAATAATCGTATATAATAATTTAAATTTATCTTAACCCTCTTATTTACCAATGTTCTCTCCACTTTCGAATCGCACGATAGTGAGCTGTGGAGGGGCAGTGGTACGCAGTGCCGTATCATTCCCGTCATTAGCGCCAAATAGCAAATTCGAATTATACTTACCGCTAAACTTTCGAAATGTTTTATTTTAGTGCAAAACGTTAAAAATATTTTTGTTTATTTCAACACATTTACAAATACATTCGTAAACTTCATTTTTTTCATGATTTAACATTAAATTGTGCATTATACCTTTTTTTAAATGACTTTAATTCAATTTATAATTTTCATTTACCTACAAAAATTTACTTTAAAAAGTCCTAATTGTTATTCCAATCCTCATTGTTATTATTATTGCGAAATTTCATGAAACATTTAAACTTACAAAGCGCTACCAGACACTGCTTGTAATGCCATTTTGTTCGAATATTTAATCAACTGTCTGATCTTCTCTCTTCTTTATTATATTGTTTGCACAGCTTTGCTGTTCCACTGACCAAAACATGCTCTACATCAATCCTCGGTCGGATAATTTCTGACATTAGTCTCTTACGTGAACAAAAATTGCCAATGAGTTTTTTTTATTCATTGTTGCGGAAATTGTAGATGATTGAGTGATTTGGATCGATCTGGTGAATTTTTCAATGAGTACAATTCGAAGACATTTATGATACAAATATCAATCACGTAGTGAAATACGTATTTCCACCATTTTTTGCTAGGTCTTCCTACTTTGTAGTAAGAGCGTTTCTGATCGCTCAAGTCAACGCCACCTATTCCTCTTGTGTATTTTTCAACTGACAGTGGACATTTTACGATAATTTTTTCACTGTTTCTTTGTCGCCTTTCGGTTCGTATTACTTCTTTGGTCGGATCACAGTTTGTTGATAATATTAATACGTCTCGTTTGTCATACCAAACAGTGGCAATGAATTGGTTATGCTGCCTTTGCACGTAACTCACCTAGTTTAAGTTTCAATCCAACTGGTTTTTTAAATTCAGTAGGCCAATCTACTCTATTAGGCCGAACCGTACCACGTTCGTAAGTACCTTTATCCAGGAAGTTTCATAAAACGGACAGACGTAAAAAAATTATCAAAATAAACATAACGATTGTTCTAGGCAAAGATTTTGACAAGTCTAGCACAACTTGTTCACCGAGGAGATACTCTTTATTTATATTTTCCTTTTTGCCTAGATAAATTTTTGTCCGTAGTACATACCCAAATAAGCTCTCTGCAATAGTCCACGCTTTTATCCCCCATTTGTCCGGTTTCGCAGGCATGTACTGTTTGATACTCAACCATCCTTTGAAAGTTATCATCGCTTCGTCAACCGACAAGTCACAGCCAGGTTGAAAGTATTCTATGAACTTATATTTGTTATGTCTAAATCTGTTTTTACCTTGTATCTATAAAATATCCGTCGTTGCTCTGTCATGCTCTTTGGCACGCTGTTTTTCATCACATAAGTGAATGTATTTACCAATTAACATAAATCTTTGGAATGTCATGGTTTTGGCCACGAGTCGGCACTGCACTATATCACTAAAAAAATACATTTGTATCTGAGGAAAATTGACGATACCTAAATAAATTAAGATACCAATATACGCCTGAATCTCTGTTGAAATAACTGGGTTCCATTTCTTATCAGCTCTATCAGCTATACGTTGTAAATAAATGCATGTTTATTGTTTCCATGGTTATGGCGATTTTCTCATAAAATTCTTTGTTAATAAATAATTAAAAATAATCTTTAGGTGTTGAACCTGCTGGTAAGTTATGCTTCGGTCCTCTTTATGGTAAAAAAGGTGCAATGTTGTAATTTTTTATTTTTGTGGCCCATAAAACAGAGTTCTTTGTTTTAGTAAGTATTTCTTCATCCTCTGACCCACGGATTTACCCACGGTAAATCAAATGTATCACTGTTCAATGATGATTGTTCATCATTTTCATCATTTGGTGTAATGTTTCTTCTTGAATTAATTGTCTTTGATTTGTCACGGCTGTCAGACGTGAAAGTTTGTTTACATTTTGAAGACTTTTGCGGAGAGATTCGATCTCTTTTTTTAGGCTCCACAAAATTATCACGTTTTATTGTTTTTGTACGACGAATTTTTCGACAATTTTTTCCATTTTCCGAATCATCATTTGTAAATGTTCTTTTATTATGTGGCGTAACACATCTGGTATGTTTGCAGGCTGTGTGTGAAACCAAATTAATATGTTATTTTCCTCTGAGTTTTTATTGCGGGTCCTCTTTTTTGTCGATGCATTTCCTTTCGCATTTTTCTTCCTTTTTTTATCTTTTTTTATCTACATAACACATTAACTACTTTTTCAACCTAAATACTCATAAATGAAAAAAAATAACGTTAGTATTACAATATTTATAATTACTCTTGACCGTGTATGTATACTTACCGTTGACAACCTAACCTCGAAAGTGTTAACTTTAAATTATTTTGTCTTTAAAAATGTGATATGCATTAACAAATAAAACATTATATTAACATTTACTTTTGTTCATTTTCCAAATTTTTACTGATTTTTTTCGCTGGTAAATCTTAATTGATACGGTATTAGTCCGAACATTGGTAGGGGACTCAACACACCACACATGCGCGCTGCACTCACATAGTTACACAAAGCCCTCCGATTGGCTGTTCCCCCACAAAGCTCACATCGATTCATTTCGAGCCTTTGGTTAATAAGAAGGTTAAATCTTGTAAACTGTAAAAACTTTTTTTTTGTAATTTTTGAAACGTATATATACATATATATCTATATATACACATAGTTGAATGGTTGAATTTTTCTATGCACGAATACTGTTAATACATAACTAAAAAAATTTATTATTTTTATTTCTTGCATTTCATACATATTTTCTTCAAATTCATAAGCACGCTTTATCATTCATTTAAATTATTAGTGTCTCAAGAAAAAAATTATACGTCTCACATTTACTCTAGTAAATATGCTTGTAGTCCGCATTTCCTGTGTTTTGATATTGAATCAATACAACAATTTAACTTTACTTGTACATCCTGAAACATTGGAAAGAAAGTCGGCTGCACTTGCATGCAAGAGATTCCTCGGAACCCACTGTTTTGATGCTATTGCAGATCTGTTGTCAAAAATTCATGTTTCATTCAAGTTAACGCCTGAGACAATAAGAGCGACCGTTACCGATAACGGATCTAATTTTATTAAGGCTTTCAAAGAATTCGGTATTGTAATTCCGAATGACCCTTCTAGTAGTAAGTAAAAAATAAGAAATTTCTCTTTCTTCAACTTGGCTAATTGGCTTTTACGTCTTACAGTTCTTGAATATAGTTATTCCAAGTGTTTTCTTTTTTTTATTGTAGATGATTCTCAAGATGAGTACGAAAATAACGATGATGCTTTTGACGTTAGCATATTTGACGAGGATGTTGATTCTGATGAAAATTGTATTCAAATTGACAATGAATTTAGCAATGAGTGTGACGCA
>NW_020210321.1:0-1788 GCF_003070985.1 Temnothorax curvispinosus | reverse complement strand
AAAACTTTTATCTGCAGCAAATGTTGTCATGAGTCGACCGCAGAATCAAAAATAAAAATGTAATTTTCTAATTTTTTTTCGTTTTTCATACGCAATTGGTGCCTGCCGTCTTCGTTATCGTCCATACTTTAATTCTGGACAAAAAATTTGTAATTCGGTGAAATCAATCAAAAGATTTGTGTGTCTGAAAATTTCGTGGTAAAACAGACCTGTCTCCAGCATCCTCTTAACCAAGACCGTGCACCGTGCCACGTGCCAGGCGGCGCAGTTTGATTATCATTTTGTGTTTAGTCATAGCTGTTGTCCAGTACGTCTTGAAGTTATAAGTCTATTATAAGTAAACGCGTATTTGTGATAATTATTTCTTTTAAGATTTTTTAAATTTAAGTACACGTTTATTTGTAAAATGGCTTCTAAAAAAAAAAGTAGCAAAAGCAAACCGTACACATCTATGGAAAAGAAAGTATTTCTACAAATACTTGATAAATACAAACATGTAATAAAAGTAAAGAAAAATGACGGCACAACATTGAAAGATAAGGACGTTGCATGGTGCGAAATATGCAATGAATTTAATCAATCAACATTACGTTGTCACGAGGTAAGCACTGCCTAAATTAAGAGAAAATACGTTAGGCCCGAAAAACTGCGCGGATCACTTCCCCCTGCGGCCTGTAGCTGTATTAGGGGAGACCGGGGTTATGTGTCTACAGAGGTGCACTATATTGCAATGCAAACGATTTAATATTTTTATGTATATTTAAGTATCGTGATTGTAGTTCATCTCTCTTAAATAATCTTCTTTCATATTAACTATTTTTTTATTTTAGTTTACGCATTTTCATATTTCACATAAAATTTTATGTAAAATAAAATATATAGTTGATCTTTAAATACGTTTGATAACAGAGAACTGTTCAGCACGTAAAGAAACTGTGGGCAAAAGCACGGTCAACGAGGAGCATTAACAAAGGAGAAACACGCACTCATGGCAACGGGTGGAGGACGTACCACAGGAGGCAAGAACAGAAGTTGATCCTGACATTGCCAACCGTGCACCCCATTTGATGAAAACCGCACCAGTCGTATTTTCATCTAATATGACGGAAAAAGAACGTAATGGTATATTATATATTAATTAACTGTTAGACTTTTAGACTTTAGAATAAAGTTTTCGTAAGAATATTTTTTAACTCTTATACTACAGGTCACCAAAAGTAAGACATTGTCGTATGTACCGTATGTTAAAGTTACGGCTAAGCTGTCTCAGCAACACATGCTTTTGATATATCAAACATGACGATGAACTTTCATTATTTCGTGCATTTCAGATAAACGTGAGTTTGTATTTGATATCATGTCTGCTAACGAAGGTGTAGAAGTATTATTTACGAAAGAAAAGGGACATGTGATAAACATAGATGATGTAGAAAGCACTACTGTTTCGCAAGGTATTATTTTATAAACGTTTTGTTATATATTTATCCATTAAAGCGTATTTCTTTGACTACGGCAAGTACAAAATACACGTGTAACACTATATATCTTTTTGTGTTTTGTAGAACAGTTATTATTGCAGAAGACTGTAATGAAGAACTGATGACATCATACAGTACAGATATGTTAAAAGTACATTTAAATAACAATATGAGAAAATCACGTGTTTTTAAACGAAAGAGAAAAGATCTGCTTGAAGTATCAAATGAAGAAGAAGACGTACGAATACAAAGATTAAAAAATGTTATAAAACAAGAAGAAACATTAGCAAACATTAAGTTAAAACACGAA
>NW_020210320.1:0-1880 GCF_003070985.1 Temnothorax curvispinosus | reverse complement strand
TAAACATGAGCAGTAATGAAAAGAAATAATTTTCCGGCTGCGTATTGACATTATATTTATAGTGATTAATAAGACATCCACGCTGTCGCCGTTTTAGATAATAACCATTCTCCATCGTGTAGTATTCAATATTTTTACCTCGTGGTTTATTTTTTAAAATATCATACCACTGTACAAACTCATATAAAAACATAGATTCCAATTCTTTCGGTCTCCGTGGATAATGTTCATCTATTACAGATAGACAAAATATATTTGTAGAATCTCCGTCAAGAGCTTCAATTTCCTTATAAGTTTTAACTTTTCTACGTCGTATCTGATTAACATCTAACCATTTTATAGTCGTTTTTGAATCAGTCCCCCATAAAGGAATAGCACACATTCCATCACAGGCTTCAAGAGATCCACATTCCCTATTACTCGTGGCTCGCAAAGTAAAATTTTAAAGTTCTTGACGCAATGATTTCTTTGTCTTATTTTTACTATCAAGGACAGCATCAGATATTTCACATTTTCCTGGTTTATTTACGTACTTACAATTAGTAATATACCAAGTAAGCAACGTGGATGTTTCACTTACGTATTGTATATCGACATTTCCTTCTAATACCGTAAGAAGAACAGGATGATAATCATTTATATTGATCTCATCATGTTTTCGAGGAACATGATAAAGCCTACTTCTATATTTCAATCGTTTCCTACCTGCTATCGAACTTATGACATCTTTCAAAATCAACGTTTCCGTGACAGGACGAGGAAACCCGAAACGACACACACGAATCGTTTTGCGTCCTACTTTTTTAGAACGAAGACAATAATCGTTATGTTTGTGTCGTTGATGCGTATTGACTCGCCTGTATAACAATGGTGAAATATTTGGATCTGGCATTTCACAAGTTATGTGTTGCAAAATAAATTGAGAAACTTCTTCAACAGAAGATTTCCCGATAATTGGCGCACCTTCAATCCAAATTAATAAATGAAAATGTTGTATACCTCTACCTTGGTATTCTCGTCGCCAGAAATAATGCGCCACTTTTCCGATCGGATTATCTTTGGAACAAATAAAATCAAGGAACGCTTTGAATTTGTTATCAAGAAACCTTGACGTTGACACGGGATCCTTAGCAACGAGTACACTAATGGGCGTCGAATCGTCAGGCCATCCATTTACTTCACGAAGATATGCAGCTAAGTCAGGCATCAGCCATTCAGCAGGACTCCATGTTACGAACCATGTCGCAGGTCCGTATTCTTGCGTCATACATCTTAAATTACTCCTCGGTACACGCCAGTATTGTTCCGTATTTCTTATAGTGGCGAATATTGTACTCAAGTCAGATTCTAATAAATCTGTCTGTAGTGCTTCTAAATATTCTGAAGCCGTATAACGCTTAGTTGTACATAGTTTGCTATAAATACCACGATTTATTTGACGAAAAGTGTACAGATTATACAGAAAAAATACGAATTGTACATTTAATCTGAATTGTGGATGTTTGGACATCAAACAACATTTATCAAATTCATGGTCGTGAAGTTTAACCCGTCTAGCTTGGTGTCGTCCATCAATACCAAAAGGAAATAAATCTGGAAAACACAATAGATCTAAAGATCTCTCACGATTGTCCAAGGGCAAATCGGCTATTTTTAACATTTGATATAAGGCGGTATCAGTTTTACATAATTTTTTTTTCATATAAAGGATAAATAGTATATTGCTCGTAATCGTAATAATCATTACTTTCGTCAAGAACCTGAGTTAACATTGCCTTACGCTCATTATTTAAAGTAGCGTCTACGTTGTTTTCTTGCGTTGGACTTTTTGGGCTCGATTCGCGTTCGTCATCCAAATTAGATTCAGTAGCATTTTCTGT
>NW_020210319.1:0-1725 GCF_003070985.1 Temnothorax curvispinosus | reverse complement strand
ACATCGGACCATTTACGTCGGCATTAATCAACTCGCCGACGCCTTGCAGACGATCTCGACGCGGATGAAACGGTTTGCGATGTGATTTACCGAGAACGCAACCATCACAGAAGGACGCGGCGTCAGAACACTTAACCGATATACCTACACGGGATAGTACATCGCGCACATGACGTTTATCTTGATGGCCTAATCGTTCATGCCATCCTTGCAGTACTTCTTCGGTTGAAGCTAGGTTAGTTTCCATGGGCGAATCCGGAGCACGAACGCGCATATTCATGACGTACACAGGACCGACGAGTTCACCGGTCGCGACGAGTTCACCATCGTATCGAATTTTCACACCATCAAAATCGAACGTAATGTCATTTCCGTATTTAACAGCTTGTCGAATGGAGAAAAGTTGATGACGAGCCTCAGGTACATACCAGACGTCATTCATTGAAGCATGCGACCATTTGTCACCTATGCGCATCTCGACGTTAATTTTACCGGACCCATAAGCCAGAATATAATCATTTCCGGCTGTCTGGATGCGTTGCGGGATCGGAAACTTCTCAAACGTGACGAAGTGTTGTTTGTTTGCCGACATATGATGTGTTGTACCGGAGTCCGAAATCCAGGATTCAGCAGGGACGAAGTCTGTGTTGACTGCCAGGCCGGTGGCGAAAAATGTACCTGGCTTGCTATCCTTTTTCGAATCGGCTTCGGAATTATCTTTGCCGGAGTTGGCTTTGGTTGCATTTTTCTGCTCTGCTTGCAGACGTTTCTGACAATTGGCGATGATATGTCCGACTTTCTTGCAATATAGACATGAACGTTTTTCTTTCTTATGTTCTGTCGACGACGAATCTGATTTGTTTTGCTTCTTCTTCTGTGAATCCTTTAATTTAGATTTTGCGTAGAAAGCGCCAGACATCTGCGATGTTCCATGCGACGCGACCGAACTTTCAATCGAACGCAAATTTTCAATCAGTAGCTTCGTCGTTTGCTCACCTTCCGGAACGCGATACCAAGTTGAACGATAATATTGATACTCAGGACCGAGCGTTTTGAAAATACGATGGTGAAGCAGCGATAACGGAAGTGTGGCATTCGGATTACTTTTATGTAATTCATTAAGAATGTCGTCGAATACATTAGCTAACCTCGATGTATGTTTTGTAACGGAAGTAGCGTCTTCCTTTGTCATCTCGAAGAAGCTGTCGAGTAATGTATATAACCTTTGCAGAGACGACTGTTCAAATACTGACACCAACGTATCCCAGATTTCCTTTGCGTTAGTTTTCTTGCGGACGTGAATGGCGGCTTCTTCATCGAGCGTCGTACCGATTATTCGAGCTGCGCGTGCGTTGTCTCGTTGCCAGCGTCGGTACGCTTCCGACGGTTCCTCGGTGCCCTGTGGCCCATCCGGACACGGTCGCGTGCCATCGACGATCGAATAAAGACACTGTTCTTTCAAACATAGTTCGATTTGCCATTTCCATGTTTCCCACTGTTCATCACTTGCTAGCTTTCGGATGCTTGCCACAACGCGACTGCCATCGTCGACGTGTTGTTGCACGGGGTCGGCCATTTTCTTCACAGTTCCCGTATCTAAATGCCGATTTGCGCGTTATCACCGAAAAACGAACGCGAATACAATTTCAACGCGCAGTTAACGATCTGGGCCCATAACCTATTGTGGTTATGTGGTTTTTCCGGTAATAAACTCGAACGCAGACA
>NW_020210318.1:9572-14242 GCF_003070985.1 Temnothorax curvispinosus | reverse complement strand
GCATTTTCTAAAAAGTTCCTGGCACCAGCAATATTGCATGATTTTTTAATAAATTAATACCTCTCGAACGCCGAGTACTTAGAGAGAATAGAGTGATATGCTGTGCTAAATGTTGGAATTCCGGTTTATCTAAAATATTTTTCGAATAGTTCTGAACATATTTATGCATTTTTTAAAAAGTTCTCTGCACTATCAATGTTGTATAAATTTTTAATATATCGCTCAAGCGCCGCATACTACTTTCTTTTAATTAATAATACGTCACTTTGATTTACTTCTCAAGCTGAAGAACATTAATATGATATTTTAAAATGCTCGAAAATTTACTTGCCACGTCTTGAATCAGAATTTTCTCTTTTTTATTATAATACTTGTTTGATTTAACTTTCGGTTGTCACACGAGGTTAAAGTGACCCCAGTCTATTTTTTTTTAAATAAATTACAGTAACATATCAAGAAAACTAAGCTAAATATTGAGCAAGAAATATTGAAAAATAAAAATTATAATTTTTTAGGGGAAATTTACATTTTTTTAAGGATTTTTTTGAACATGATGCCACTCAATAAGTTAATTTCTATAATGAGAATTCTACAATTTATCATTCGAAAAGAGCCTTGAACTTACAGTAATGTATTAGCATATCACGATTATATGGGCATATCACAATCGTATCAGTAATAAACGTTTGCTACGGAAAACTAGCAGATCAGTTTCAATATGCTAAGAACTATTCGAGAAATATTTTACATGAACCGGAACTCTAACATTTCGTACAGTATATCACTCTATTCTCTCTAAATACGCGGTGATCGGGCGATATAAATGTATTAAAAAATCTTGCAGTATAGCTATTATAGTGTCGGAAACTCTTCAGAAAATGCTTCAGCATGCTCAGAACTATTAAAAAAATATTTTAGATAGACCGGTATTCCGACATTTCGTACAGCATATCACTCTATTATCTCTAAGTACTCGGCTTTCGGGCGGTATTAATTTATATAAAAAATCATACAACATTGCTAGTGTCGGGAACTTTTTAGAAAATGCTTCAGTATTGTTACGTCCTCCGGACGTTTTCTCACAAATCACTTGCACACTCTCACACTCCCGGAATGCGCCCGAAAAGAATAAAAGCTCTTAAGGTGGTACTGAGTTTTAATATGATAATCCAGTACAAAAGAACAATGCAATATAATATGTAATATCCGCAAATGCTCATTAGCCTTGAAAGCGTCTGCACGATGCGACAGCCAGACCAAATCTGTCATGGAGCCCAAAAACAACGACCAGGCGGTTGTCAATAAACAACCCCCTTAACGATGAAGCTCCACGATGACACTCAAGGGAAGATATTCAGGAGATGAAAGACCAGGGACGTAACACTGCCCCCCTCTATTAAGATTGTCATCCCGACAATCGAAAACAAGGGGCATCCATTGTCAATCCAAAGTTCTGTGCTCCGATGTCGACTTCATGACTCCCGCGAATATCCCTGTTCTACCCTGGGCTCCTGCCACAGGTTACCGAACAATCCGCGATTCTGGATCTCGTCGTACATCCGCACAAATTGTTGATTCCAGGGTAACAACGAGTCTTCCTGCCCTACCCTGGGCTGCCGCCGCAGGTTACCGAGCGATTCCGTCATTTTGGACCTAATTGACTTCCAGAGTCCCTCGAAGACAAGTCCCTACGTCCTCCGGTTCAGACAAGGGGGGGGGTATCCTCCGTGGACCCATCGTCCCTCATGGACTCCCCAAGTCCCTGTCTCGGCATTTGCCCAAAGTCCCGCGGGAAAACCACGGATCAAAAAAACCGCGGGCGAGACAGTCTTCTTAAAGTAGAAGATATCCAACAAAGTGTGACTCGTCGTTCAGCCAATCCGCCATCTTCAGGAAAACGTTTTCCTCAAGGCAAACCTCTCCTTAGATCGGAAGTCTCCTAAGACGGAAAAAATAAATTACGCAGTAACTACTTAATTTATTTACATTTAAATTAAAATATCCCTCCCAAATTTTAAAGAAAAATTAACATTTCCGGGCTCCAATCTTCTTTATTAGTTTTCTAAACTTCTCTCGAGAAAAGGAGCTAATCTATCTGAATGTACAATTTTCCTCCTATGTCTAGACGATCTCTCTATACAAAACACCACGTCACTAAGTTTTTTTACTATCCGGAATGGACCTTCCTTGTAACTTTCCCTTTACTTCTTCGAGGATTATAAAACCAAACTTTCTGTCCTACCTCAAAAAGAATTCTTCTGGCACCACGATCATAACGAAGCTTCATCTGAGAAGATTTCAGATTCATTCGCTCTCTAACTGAAAAATGGATTTCCTCTAATTTTTCCTTTAAATTTCTTATAAAATTCTTTCCCAAAAGTCCTCTTTCAGCAGATTCAAGATTTCCCCGTAAAAGATCCACCGGTAACCTAAGTTCCCTACCAAAATATAACTCTGCCGGAGTCACGCCAGTGGTTTCATGCTTTGAAGATCTGTAAGCTAAAAGAAACATGGGAATCCACCGATCCCAGTCCTTTTGATCCTCTGACACGTATTTCGCCAAGAAATTTGAAATAGTCTGATGCTGACGTTCTACTTGTCCGTCAGATTGAGGATAAAGGGCGGTGGTTCTAGTCTTCTTTATCCCGAGTAATTTCATTAATTCTAAGAAAAGTTGTGATTCAAAGTTCTTCCCTTGATCGGTGTGAACTTCACTTGGAATTCCATGCCTTGAGATAAATTGATTAACAAAGACTTCAGCGACCGTTTTAGCTCTGATATTTTTAATAGAAAAAGCCTCCACCCATTTAGTGAAGCAATCTACGATAACAAGCAAATATCTGTTTCCGGATCTTGTCAAAGGAAGAGGACCAAGTATGTCCATCTGTATTCTTTCTAATGGAGCTCCAACATTATAAATTTGTAGAGGAGATTTTCCTTTTCCTGAAGGACCTTTCTTCGAAACACAGATTTTACAGGTTTTGCACCATTCCTCAACATCCTGTTTGCAGGTTGCCCAGAAGAATCGTTTTCGAATTTTTCCTAAAGTCTTATTGACTTCGAAATGTCCTCCTGCTGGAGAATCATGCGTCTCCTCTAATATCTCTTTTATTCGTACTCGAGGAACCACAAGTTGGAGAAAACTTGATTTTAAATTTGGAGCTTCCCATTTTTTATAGAGAATCCCATTTTTCACAATCAAAGAATCCCAATACGACCAATATATTAGAGTTGAAATATCTTCTCCGACTATTTCTGAGCGTGGGGGACGAATTGCCGTCTCCTTGGCACGAAGAATAAATGAAATGCTAGGATTCTGTCGTTGCATTTCACGCCAATTTTCCAAATTTTCACCTTCGAACACGATACGAGAAATTATTTGTTCCTTCTCTTCCGAATTTTTCCTCTCCACTTTTGCACAATATTGACAATTGTTTGATGCACAAAGTCTTCTAGACAATCCGTCAGCATTATTGTGAGAAATCCCTTTACGATAGATAATCTCAAACTCATATTGCTGTAATCTTTCCATCCATCGAGCTAATTGACCTTCCAAATCTCTGAAAGATAAAAGCCATCGTAACGAAACATGATCTGTTCGAATTAAAAATTTTTGTCCCAAAAGATAATGACGAAAAAACTTTATAGCATCTACTATCGCTAAAAGTTCCCGACGAGTAACACAATAGTTTCGTTCGGCTTTATTAAGCACACGACTAAAATAAACAATTACTTTCTCTTCTCCATCTTGCTTCTGAGACAACACTGCACCGATTCCTATATTTGACGCGTCAGTATCCAATAAAAATTCTCCCTTTTCTCTCGGAAAAGAAAGAATTGGAGAAGAACATAATAAAAACATTAACTTTTCAAAAGCTTTCTGACATTCATCTCCCCACACATATTTAGTTTGACCCTCTGTCAACATGTAAAGGGGCTTAGCTAAAGAAGAAAATCCTCGAACAAATTTACGATAATAAGAACAAAATCCTAGAAAACTTCGTAATTGTTTTTTTGTGTGAGGTATTGGCCAATCTTTGACAACGAAAATCTTATCGGGATCCGTAACAACACCCTCCGCAGAAATCACATAACCCAAATATTTTATGCTTTTACTAAATAACACACATTTCTTCGGGTTTATTTTTAAATTCGCTTCTCTTAATCGTAAAAATACTGTTCTAAAATTGTTTATCATTTCAATAAAACTTTTCCCAAAAATTATCACATCATCCAAATATACAAGGCAAATCTTTGATAATAAATTTTGTAAAACCTTTTCCATAAGGCGTTCAAATGTTGCAGGGGCGTTACACAAACCAAAGGGCATAGTTGTAAATTGCCAAAGTCCTTTACCGATTGAAAAAGCCGTTTTCTCTTTGTCCTCGGGACGGATCTTAATTTGCCAATACCCACTTTTAAGATCAAGTGTGGAAAACCAAGAATTACCTGCTAGCTGGTCAAGAATATCATCAATTTGGGGAAGGGGATAAGAATCCTTAATAGTCACCTCGTTTAATTTTCTATAATCAACACAGAACCTTATAGAACCATCCTTTTTTTTAACCATGACAGCAGGAGAAACCCATGGACTATGTGACTCCTCAATTACTCCACGTGAAGTCATATCTTCCAAAATCTTATCGACTTCTTCCCTCATTTGAATCGGA
>NW_020210318.1:0-4572 GCF_003070985.1 Temnothorax curvispinosus | reverse complement strand
TTATCTTTTTTTATAAACACCATTTCGGCGATCTCTCTCCTTTTAAAATGTTTCTCACTGTGTAGAACTTTGGACTAGACCAATTAAAATCATGATTGCAAGAGGTCTTGTGCTTTCTGACGACAGAATGGTTGCTTGGATGCTTTTTAATATCGGCACGATGTTCTTTGATTCTAGTCTCCAAATTAATTGAGTTGTTTTCCTCCGTCTCATATGTAAATTTCAGTCGGGGATGATAATTATTAAAAACAATTCAAATTTTATTAATTTTTTATTTAGGAAGCACGGCAAAAATATCGTCAACATACCGATAAAAAACACGAATTGCAAAATCTAATTTTTCGAAACAAAATGTCCCCAAGTCGTCCATCACAATGTCAGCAAGTAAAGGAGAGAGAGGGGACCCATAGGGCTACCAAAAATCTGTTCAAAGATTTGTCCATTAAATTGAAAGCTAGTGGAAGATAAAACAAGGTCAATCGCATATAAAAATTGTTCTAAATTAAAATCTGTCTTACGGGAAATATATTTCTATCTACTTTTAATACCTTTCAAAACGAATTTTTTAGGAATATTTGTGAATAATGCTATAACATCAAGAGAAACCAGCTATTCGTTAAAATTAATCTTGGAATTGCTAATCTCAGTCACGAATCACGAAGGTCCAGCTGTTTTTAATGTGTGACTTAGGTTTCGGTATAGTCATGTAGGATATTGTGCAGGAAACGAGCTAAATTGTAGTAAGTAGCATATTGTTGTAAATAATAATAAAGAATATTGGTAAATAATAATAAAGAATATTGGTTAAAAATAAAAATGTTTCACCCTTAGTTGTTTTAAAGAAATGATATTACTAGATGACATAATAATATTCTTACTTTTAAACAATTTTGAATTAAGTTGTGAAAGATTCAGTTTTCAAAGTATAATATATTTAATAAAGAGAAATAACAACATGTAACAATATGTGTTAGAAATGGGTAATAGCAGACGAGGACAGATTGTGTTGTGTGCGGCATCTAGTCGGTTAATCTAGTTATAAGAATAGTGCTGTAAGGCTGTCACAAAGGGCAGTCTATATGGCGTTGCAGCGGCGTCATGGTAGTTGTAAAATCGCGCGCGAATTCGGCGCTTGTAGCGTGACGCCCCAGAGACGGATCGCGTTAACGGCGCTGTGACCGCAGAACTGCGCATGTGCAAGCGGGCGTGTTCGTGCGTGCAACCCAACGAGACGAACATTCGAGACGTATCAGTCGTTCCGTACGCATCTTTCGTGAAAGCTAAGATTGGGCCTTCCGCCATTGCGAGGTTCGAGAAGCGCGACGTATTTGGTTGCATTAAATTGTACGCAGAGAAGTCTGCATATCGTACTCTCGGAAAGCGTGCTGCTGTGTTTCAACACGTCAACGAGGACGTTGAAGGAAGGCGCCGACGATAATAACCTGGCTAAATTGCCATTGTATGGAAAGGAAGGACGACCGTCACCATATCGATGTCGTTACACGGCAAATGGACTCAACCGCCATGATTGCAACGAAGGACGACACGGCCACATGGTGAAAATCGGAACGCCTTTTATAAGCTTAGTCAATGAGACTATCTCTCAAAGGATTATCCGAAACACGGAAAATCTTCATTCAAAGGTAAATATGGCAATCTCTGACGAAATCAAAGAACATATCATTCGGTAGAGCGTAAATATCGTTTACGCACATTTATCAATCGGTAGCGCGTAAATATCGTTTACGTACAATCTGAAGTAGCTTATAAACATCGTTTATACTCATTGTGGTTCTTGATTTCAGAGATTCCAATAAATCTGTACGCTAAAAGCCTCGGATTGTTTAAGAAATCTTATTTCGATGTGAAGAATACTTCTTGATCTTAACGTAAATGCAAGCGGTATTATGCTAGAACTGATCTCAGTGTAATGAACATTATCTTGAATCTTAATATCGTGATTGCAACCATCTTAATATTACCATTAACTTCTATTCGATTTGATGACAAATATCTTACGTTTTATTATTCATTTACTTGCGTTTGATACTCAATTACTTGCGAATTACATTCAATCAGAATTGCGGATTATATTCTTTATGAAGCGGATTCTATTTTCTTATATTGCAAATTACACTCAATACTTGCGAATTACATTCAATTACTTGCGTCTTATATTCAATTACCTTGCGTTTATCTTGCGAATTACATTTAGTTATCTTGCGAATTATATTCAATTATATTGCGGATTATATTCTTTTATTGCAGATTAACATTATTCTATTATATTGATGTAAAGCATGAGTCAATAAGATATTCAATCATTACTTGATTTACGATACATATATTGAACTGTATAATATTTACTTTTATTATTTGTTCGCCTAATAACAATTCCTTCAGAAGTATGTGACTGTTTGTAATAGAATGTTTTGTGCCACACATTTCTTTACTAATTACAATCAGACTGACTCATGAATTCATATGGATTGTTCTTTATCTTGTGATCATATTTGCTTGTGTGATTAATTATGTACTTTATGGGATTACTTATGTCTTTTATGTGAACATTCCTTTTTTGAGACGGATTGATTATGTATTAATCTTAATTACGTCAAGATACAATTGTGAAGATGCCCTAAAGAATAAATATCAATGTGAACGAACTGTATGGTAGATGCAAGAAAAGTGCTATCTCAATTCCGATTCAGAAAAGGACTATTTTACAAATAATTATTCTTTTAAATTATACGATACACAACCTATTTCTTGTTCGATACACAACAAAGATACTCATGTATGGAATGCTATTTTGATTTATTTGTGATACTAATATAGTCAAAAATACACAATCTCTTTTCGTTAACTCCCCGTTAAATGTGTCGTTTCCTATTTCACGATTCTTGAGCCCAGGCTTCTGCGCGAGCTTGTGCTTCAAACAATATGTGTTATATTACATTTACATTGTTAAATGCAAAATTATAATATACATATAATTTTACTGATGTTCTGTATTGACTGGTTCTGATACGTAATAAGAGACGTTAACGGTGAAATCCCAGATAGCAATTGTCTGCATTAATTGTTGCTAGCATGTTGTCGACAACATAATATGTGTTGCTTTCAGAATTGTGGCAACTGAGTCCGCATTTGTCGGCAAGTTGATGCTTTCACGATATAACAATTTTGTATAGCAACTTATTGCCAGCAACTTGTTGGCAACTTATGCTGCGTCTAAAATCGTTTGATTTAAAATTCGAGCTGTTGCTGTAATAATTCATAGGATCACACAATGCTGTCATATTACTAGCAACGCGAAGTAAATTTGATGCTGCGTGCAGTGCCACGCAGTGCACTGTTGCAGTGCGTAACAGCATATGTAACCGTAGTACGTATGCGTTCTGCGCTCATTGTCAGTGCAGATAGTGCGTTCAGCCGGTTCAGCGCGCTGTCATTACTACCCACACAGCAAAATATATTGGAGATGTAGCCAGATATCTTTATGACTACAATTTTAAGTCAAATATGAGAGATATCTTATTTTCAGATATTCACAGAATATCTGCAGGACATCATTACTCGATATCACATTATATCTTTGAAAAATACATCTCTGCAACATTTGCATTCGAATATATGGTCGATTTATAGTTAGTTCTTATATTTTATAAAGATCAACTCAAGTTTATTTGTAGCCAATAAAACAATCCGAGAGAACTCGGACGCCGTACCGATTCGTCCCGGCGAAAGCCAGGCGCCGCGAGGAAACTTAGAAAATTTTTACTCGGGGGCGGCGCCGGAGGTAACGACCGCGGCGCGAAAGCAACATGCCGCGAGGGGACTCAGAAAATTTTCGCTCAGGCGAGCGCTAGTAACATGTACTGCCGCGACGCGGTACTGGCTACATGCGCCAGTACCTTTTCGTAAGCAAAAATCCTTACGCACTAGGATAAAATGCAAGCCTGTGAGATACTTGACTTTAATATTTTTCGTGATACCTCCGAGATATCATACAGTGCAGAGATGGCAAAATGCAAAATATTGGAATATTATCGAAGCATAATTTTGAATTTATTGCAAATTCTTATGAAAAAAATTTATATTTTATATTTGAAGAAAGACTCAGAATTGGTGACATAAAAATGATTTTTTTTTAACTCTTAAGAATTATTTTAGATCAGAATAAATACGAAAAAACAATTAATTTCATAAATCGAGAATTTAAAAAAAATTCTCTTCTTCTTGCTATTTGGGTTGTATTATATAACATATCTGTTTTTAAATGGGGCATAAATATCCGATATATATGGGGTATTCTATAGAATCTCAACTTTTGAAGTGAAACTTCTTTAGGCACGGTAATGAATTCGATTCGCGACACGAAAAAGTGTAACGGAAGTGAAACTTCTTTGGTACGGTAGTAAGTTCGATTGTGCGACACAAATAGTGTAACGAAAATTTGACTAATAGGCGTACGGCGTTGGCGAGATGGTTCTTCTTCTGGCACGGTAGTAAGTTCGATTAGGCGACACGGAAAGTGTAACGAAAATTCGACCAATAGGCGTACGAAAT
>NW_020210317.1:0-3700 GCF_003070985.1 Temnothorax curvispinosus | reverse complement strand
GGCAGCACGCATAAAAAGGAAATCTATTCCATTATTGTAACACATACATTGTGTCACTTTTTTTTGGTTATAGATATGAATAAGTATCGCGCTCAAATGCATAGCCATGTTGGATATACACTTATCTATATTAATTATTATTCTTGCAAATTCGCCTATTTTGCCTTCGTCTAACTTGTCTGACTTTTCTTGGAAGAAAAGAAGATTTATTTGTAGTTGAACTGTCGATATTCCTGTAACAAAGAAATATATCATTTCTTCTCGCATATGGAATAATTATTGTGGTATTATATTACGTTAATATACACTGACCACAGATATTGAATGCTTTTTGAATACAGAAGTGCTACTTCAATAAGTAATCAATATAAAAAATCGTCTCTATTCAATAGCCAAACTAGGAGCGTCCAAAAGCTTTACACTTTAATAATTGAAAAGAATTCAATGTCTGTAGTTTACTGTATATTACATTATATATATTAATACATTAATAGAGCCTAGAAACAGCTTAAAAGTTTCAACTTCAAGTTAAATAATAAAATAATTATAAATGTAAATTTTTCTGTATTAAATTTGTAACGTGTTTTGCAGAAAAAATGTCATTTTGCAACAAATTTTCTTATTAAGATTATGCATTTATATGTTCTTGTTAATCAGGTTTAATAACGTTTACAGTACTATCTAATTCAAAATGTTTTTTCTGTTTGCAATCTTAACATTAAGCCTACTGTGAGAACCAAAGAGAAATCTAAGAGCAGACATGCTACATACTTTTTTTACGATATCTAAACGGACCTCTATTTTTCAATACTTTTAGAATTGTCATTAATATATGTCCATCTAATTATATATAAATCAAAAATATAGAAATATGTTATAAGTCTCATGCGTTTTTTACTTACCTTTCTTTAAGATACAATTGATTTGATGCAGTTATCATACAATAGGTTACACATTGGACATCTTTTGTGTATTAAATTATTACTGCAGCTCCCACATACACATAAATGTCCACATGGTACGAATATATATAATGCTTGTTCACTTAAGCATATGATACAGGTGCCTGCTGATCGTGGCTCTCTATTATTGTCAATAATACTTTGTACATAATCTATTTTATGATGTGTTTTTTCAAGAGATGAAGTACTCTCTTCCAAAAAAGAGTAATCATCTTCTGGTATTCTATAAATTTCTTCATCATCTATAAAGAAATATCAAAATATTTATTAAGAAATAAACAAAACGAGTTATTTTTATGCGAGTAATTGTAAGTAAATATTATTTATACTTAATAAAAATGAGTTATATATACTTTATACAAATGAGTAGCATATATCAATTTTTAAATATTTTTCTAAAAAGAATCTCGGAAAAAGTATTATACATACATAATTACATACAAATATATATAATTATATATATTCACATACAATTCATATGTTCATGTTATATACGAATCAAATTATTTTTTTCTATTATAATATTTAAGTTTACTTTACTTCAATTCATAATAAATGCCAAATAAGATATACAGTGCTAAAGAATATCTTTTAAATTAAATATGTTGTAAAAAGTTTTTTCTATTTATATTATAACTTACTTTAACAGTCAAAAATATTATTCACTTGCTTGAAAAAAATACAAAATTAAGTTATGACAAATATAATGCAAGTAAAATGCAATTTTACCTGAGATTTCAATGGATGGGAAAATATCTTCTTGTCTGAGTAAACTATTAGGAGAATGATGCCGTCTTTGATTTTGAGTATATGTTGTTTCAGCTAAACATAGAATAAATAATAAAAATTTAGTAATTTTACTCATTTAGAATTTAATTTCTTAATTACAAAAATATTAAAAATTTATATTTGAATAGAAATAGCATTCAGATATAGCTATAAAAATTATTTTTTTACTATTAAAATATTTAGATTTTGTTTATTTTAACAATTTATAATAAATGTAAAATGAGATATACAACGTCAAAGAATCTTTTAAATTAAATATTTTGTTGAGTTTTTTAATTTATATTATAATTGACTTTAGCAGTCAAAGTATCACTCACTTGCTTGAAAAAAGTTAAATGCAATTTTACCTGATAATTCAATGGATGGAGAAATACCTTCTTGTCTCGGCGAACTATTAGAACGAGAACGATGCCGTCTTTGATTTTGAGTATATGTGGTTTCAGCTAAACATGGAATAAATAAGAGAAAAAATAGTAATTTCACTCATTTAGAATTTAATTTCTTAATTACAAGAATGTAAAAATTCTCTATATTTGAATATAAATAGTGCTAAAATATAGCTTTAAAAATTATTTTTTATGTGCTGTTAAAATATTTAAAATTTAAGGAGGTTGGCGTGTTGGACGAAATATAAGACAAGTCAATAATCTATACAAACATAATACGAAAGTTAATTATATCAACAATATATAGAAAAAATTGTACTGACTTCTATCGTTCCGTTTTAAAAATATTAGTTTTAAAAGTTACAGAAATGTGTATATATATAGATATGTATAGATATATCCTTTATGTAAATATCATATTATGTATCTCTTTATCCTATACGGTAAAAATAAATGAAATGAATTTGAAATATGTTCCATGTATTGAAAAATAAATGTGCGTTTAGACATTGCAAAAAAATCATGTAGCATGGCTGCTCTCGGATTTCTCTTTGGTATCACAGTAGGCTTACATTTCAACGTTAAGATCTCAAATAGAACAAACTTTTGAATTAGATAGTACTATAAACGTTATTAAACCTGATTAACAAGAACATGTAAACATATAGTTTTTATAAGATTTTTTGCAAAATGTGCAAACATTTTTCATGCAGAACTTATTACAAATTTAATACAGAAATATTTACATTTCTAATTACTTTATTATTGAACTTGAAGTTGAAACTTTTAAGTTGTTTTTATGCTCTATTAATGTATTAATATGATGCATAATGTAATCTACAGTAATGTACAGATATTGAATCCTTTTCAAGTATAAAAGTGTAAAGCTTTTGGACGCTCCTAGTTTGGCTATTGAATAGAGACTCGTCAAGATTTTTCATAATGATTACTTATTGAAGTAGCACTTCTGTACTCAAAAAGAATTCAATACCTGTGGTCAGTGTATATTAACGTAATATAATACCACAATAATTATTTCATATGCGAGAAGAAATGATATATTTCTTTGTTACAGGAATATCGACAATTCATCAACTACAAATAAATCTTCTTTTCTTCCAAGAAAAGTCAGACAAGTTAGACGAAGGCAAAATAGGCGAATTTGCAAGAATAATAATTAATATAGATAAGTGTATATCCAACATGGCTATGCATTTGAGCGCGATACTTATTCATATCTATAACCAAAAAAAAAAGTGACACAATGTATGTGTTACAATAATAGAATAGATTTCCTCTTTATGCGTGCTGCCAAATGTATTTTATAAGTAAGTGATAGTTTATTCGGTGGAAACAAAAGTTCTGTTTAATTCTGTTTAGTTCTGTTCAGATCTGTTTAATTACTTGCTTAGTATTAAATGTACATCCAACATGGCTATGCATTTGAGCACGATATTTATTCATATCTATAACTAGAAAAAATAATGTATGTGTTACAATAATAAAATAGATTTCCTTTTTATGCGTGCTGCCAAATGTATTTTATAAGTGACATAGATTTAA
>NW_020210316.1:0-1273 GCF_003070985.1 Temnothorax curvispinosus | reverse complement strand
GGATATTACTAAGATTACTTAGATTTCTAACATTTTATCCTCGATGTGATATGGCTGTGTGTTCCGCGAGAGACTTGTGTGCCGCATGGCGACCGTTGACTTGAATTTTGAATCTAGAACTAAGAAATATTGTGAATCCTTAAAATATCACTTAAGAATGGACAATTACACGTTAGATTCGAACCTTGTGCATCGAACAACACATATATTATTAGTGATTTATGCGATTTTACACGATATTTCATTAATTTTTCCTCGGGCCACACCCAATATGTGAAGACGGCCGCCTTGATGGGGGAAAGGAGGACAGAATAAAGAAGGAAGGATGTTATTTGTATCTGATTACAATTTATTCACATATATGCTCACTTTGGTGAGTTATATGTTATATCAAAGCGAAATATGTGTTTGCCTGTTCGATTATACTCGTACTTATACGGGGAAAGTAGTGTTATAGTGCATATATCTCTCTCTCTCGACGATTTAAATTGTCGATTACGAAAGATGGCCGATTTCTGTACGCCTCGTGTCTATACGAACGGTAAAGACAAATGGCCGTTCGCGTCGTCTCTCGCTGTTGATTTCGTGAAGATAAAATGGCCGACTAAACATCCTCCGTGCCTTTTGCTTCTATAACGGTAGAGACAATATATCAACGATGATATGACGTAGTATTATGGCCTCCGTTACGACCGAGACGGCGACGATCGTTTACCGCGTCGGGAAATACCTGTGCATTTCGTGATTTTATAAATCTTTGAAATTGCATAACTGCGATGTCACCGAAAGTGCATCGATATCTGTCTTCGCGTTGATAACGACAGTGACAACGTTTGACGCTCGGGGATGTGTCTGTACGGTTTTCGCGGTGATTGGCCGATGCCGTTCTTGGCTGTCTGTCGCGAGAATTAACCTCAGTTTATCTCGAACAGGATGTGCACATAGCTTTTGAGACTGCACTTATTGTGCATACATACTATCTTCTGGGCCTCATCGCACTGGCTCGATACAAGAACACATACACATATTACTCTATAATGAGGTTATCTCTTTACCTTGGCTCTTATCTCTCATACTATTTCATATTTAATAATTCGATGAGACCTTAGTCTCTACTAGATTTATACGCTCTTGAAGCTCAACATACTTAATATGTTCTTGCGTGCGAGATAATTTTATTGCATATATAACTGTAAGCTAGTTTTATAACAGTTAACTTTTTCATGCGGCGTGTTATTGCAGAGATTTAATCTCTCACTCTCCTAGATGCTCC
>NW_020210315.1:0-4691 GCF_003070985.1 Temnothorax curvispinosus | reverse complement strand
TTTTATACGTTTTGACGATGGTCCAGCCAAATTAACGTCGGTGTCTTTTCCTGTTGGTTCTTTGCTAAAATCGGGATTGTCGTCTCGAAGTTCAGGTGAGTTGATGTTGAATGTTGTTTTATGTACCTAGGCAAGTTTGTCTGGATTGACCTTTACAGTTGTGGCATAAAACAAATGCTAAACGGAGTAGACGCGTTTCATCAAAATGGCGAACTGTTTCGTGTGCGGAAAGCGTACAAAAAAAGGATACGAATTATGTGTGAAAAAACGTGGTGTTCAGACACTTTTGTCGGCAAGCATTGCCCGAGGCGACGAAGAACACGAGCGGATGCTGCGAACCGTGGACAGCGTTACCATGCACCCGGCTTGCTACAAACATTACGCGGATAAGAGATCGAAGGAAAAAGGTTGTCGGTATGACCATGAAACGTTTCGATCGTCGTCATCGTCAACAACGGTTGAACCGCCAGTACCACCAATATTTGATTTCAAAAATTGTTGCCTTTCTTGCACGGAAAAATTTACAGATTTGTCGGTGAAAACAAAGCACCGTATGAAAATGCGACGACGTGTTACGTCAGTTACAAAAAATTCGCTTCGGGATACAATTCTCAAACATCTTAATTATCGCACCGACGATTTTGCGCGGGAGGTAATAGCACGCATTCAAAATATTCCCGATTTAACGACTGTTGGAGCGCGATATCACATCGTTTGTGGCAAACGTTTATATGATCCGGTTTATGTGAAAGATCAATCAGGTAGACCAGTCTCTGACGAAGTAGAACGTGCCATGGAGTACATTTACAATTACATTCAAGAGAATGTCGACGAATGTCATTTTTTATTGAAACAGCTACAGGAAACAAAGGAGATTTTATTCCTCACGCAAAAACTATAAAGAAACGTTTACAACAAAAGTACGAAGATGAAATTTTAATTTTTGAAGCAAAGGGAGTTGATACGATCATCTGTTTCCGTAATACTGGTCACAAATTACTTTCTCAAGGCTGGTACGAGGCAAGGAATTCAAATCCGGAGGAAGAAAAACTGAGAGTAATTCGCGAAGCGGCCGCCATTATTGTACAAAATATACGATCGAGACTATACGATATGAAGACCTACCCCCCCGCCGATAATTTCTTGGAAAACGTTAACGAAGCTATACCCATTTCTCTCGACGTTCTTCTCTCTGAAATTATTTTAAAATCAAAAAAGCATTCGCTTCCGTCTTGGAAAAGAAAATGCACTTCTATTGCGCATGCAATTATATCTGCAGTTCGTCCTCGATCTTTCATGTCCTCGTTACAAATTGGAATTGGTGTTTTGTTGTACAAGAAATTTGGGTCCAAAAATTTGATCAATGTTCTTTCATCATTAGGACTTTGTTCCTCGTATAACGAAATTTCATTGTACGAAGCTGCTTCTATCACGCGACCACAGCGTCAAGTTAAAGAAACGGCGTTTACTCAGTTTGTTTTCGATAATGCGGATTTCAACATCAATACACTTGACGGACATGGCACTTTTCACTGTATGGGAGGAATTCAATGCATAACACCATTCAACGCTATAGAACCAGACACAGTAATGGATCGGGACTCGAAAAGAACATCTGCCGCGGCCGTTGCACAAATGGGGCATGTAGAAATTCTTTACTACGGGAAAGAAAAATCGGCTGGTCTCCGGAAAGTGAAAGTTTCTGATATTGTGAACATACGAAGTATTTCGGAAAAATGTTTGCCAACCATTGGCGATTTCATGTGGCTGTACGGGAAGTGGGCCTGCATACCTGGTATACCGGGGTAGAATGGGTTCATGGAAGAAATCACTGCCAACAAGAACTTTGTCAGGTCGAAAATCATGTTTCTCCCATTCATTAACGCTTCACCTTCCGATTATGATACGATATACACGACGCTCATCTCTGCTCTTACCAGGCAGAAGGGTTCCAACTGCAAATTCTGTATCGTTACATTCGACCAGCCGCTGTTTTGGAAAGCGATTGACATTGTTTCTTACGCCGAACCTTCGTCTGAAATTGGTTCCATCATTGTTCGCCTCGGGGGATTTCACCTTCTAATGTCATTTTTAAGCGCCATCGGCTATATAATGAGTGGCAGCGGACTCGAGGATGCTTTGAAAACCATTTACGCTGAAAATAGCGTTCAAAAGATTCTTTTGGGTCACGCGTACTCAAGAGCAGTTCGTGCTCATTTGCTTGTGCATGCATCCTTAGCAAAGCGCATCATGGAGACGAGCAACTTTGACGATAGCGAACGTAATGAGGTTGACGATCTTTTGATAGAATTAGATCGGACTGTCGTTCTCACAGCCAGTGAAAATGATTTGGTTAAAACAGTTTTCGAGAAATTCGCCACGGCACTCAACCAAGCCGAAAGCAATGGACCTACTGCTAAACTGTGGACGCAGTATTTTAAAATGGTCACATTGGTCAAACATTTCATCGAGGCTGAACGTTCTGGTAAGTGGGATCTCCATCTCGACACAATTCAAAGGATGCTGCTCTTCTTTCACGCTAGCGGTCACTTTCTATACGCGAAAAGCGCTCACTTATACCTTCAAAGTATGCAAGGTTTACGTGACAAAATGCCGGCAAATGAATTTGAAAAATTTACAACGCAGGGTTATTTCACTATAAGGCGCACACACAAATTTTGGTCAGGCATCATGTCCGACCAGACTATTGAGCAAACTCTGAATCGGGAATCAAAAATTAATGGAGGGATCTTTACACGGGGAGCAGATGAAAGCGTGGCAGCGAGATGGACTATGGGTTCGGTACATTTGCAGAACATTTGCCAACAAGTTGAAGATTTTGCGATATCCACAGCGGAACAACCGAACAACACGTTGATTTTAGACCGACTCGTGTCTCCAGAGACAATTCAGATATGGAGAAATTGGATCACTGGTTTGATGCGCACAATCCTTTTCCTGTGTATTCTCAATTAATATCTATCAGCACTGGAATTGTCGGCACTGAAAACATTAATTGTCATCTTGCTTCAGAAATTGGTGCAAAAATGTTACGCAATATGGTCGGTTTAAATTACGATTCGGTAAAATTTAAACGGAAGGACAAAGTTTTACCCTTAGCTACAGTTTCCAGCAGCCTAACAATTGACAAAACGTCTGTCCCCATAAATCCTCTCCTACTTTTCCAGCGAATTAGTATTTCCAAGCAATCGGACGAAGACCTGCACGATTGTTTCGCTTATGAACTTTCACCGTACCCTCTTTCTTTATTCAACGAGGAGGGAATGCGAAAGGGTACGAAGTCTACGCTTTACAGCTGCTTTGAGCCTTTGCAACGTTCTGCAGTCCTAGGAGAAAAACGTTTTGATATTGTTGACGGAAGATTTTTGTTACACAAAGTTGTCTGGCCCCGCACGAACGCGACGTTCGAAATCACCTGTAATAATTATGTGTCATACGTGAAGAGACACTTTGGGAAGGACGTCATAGTTGTATTTGATGGGTACCCTGAAGATTCTGAAGCGGCTATTCCGAAAGGTTGGGAGCGAAGAAGACGTGCAGCTATGCACCGTTCGCCTGAGATCGTTGTGAACGCGACCTCCTTGCCTTCTACAACCCAGGAAAAATTTTTAGGAAATGACAGGAACAAAGCTAGGCTTATTGATCTTCTTCAAAAAGTTTTGCGAGATTCTGATGTCACAGTTCAGCAGGCACCGGCAGACGCAGATCCATTTATGATAGGAACGGCAATCCAGGAAGCTCCAAATTACGACGAAATAACGATCATCGGCGAGGACATCGACCTTCTCGTGCTACTGACTGGCTTAGGATATCATCTGACGAATGTATTCTTCAAAAAACCCAGCAGAGGACGGACTCCTGAACTACTGTACTCACCGACAAGTTTTAAATATGGAGAGGCTATAGCAAAGCACATTTCATTTCTGCATGCCTTCAGTGGATGCGATACCACGTCCTCCATATTCAACGTAGGCAAAACGAGATTTATCAATACTCTTCAAAAAAATTCAGATTTAGACAAAGTTATAGACCTGTTCCGAGAACCAGATATAAACAAGCATTGCCTGACTCATGCCGGAGAACGTTTCTTAATCGCTTTGTTTGGAGGCGGTCAAGATGTCATATCCTTAAACACACTTCGATTCAAGAGCTTCACAAAATCGGTGACGAAAAGTAAATTCAACTTTGCGACACTTCCACCTACCGCAGCAGCGGCAGAACAACATACGTACAGGACGTACCTGCAGGTGCAAATGTGGCTTGAATATGAAATGGATGCTATGGAGTGGGACTGGATGAAAACCAATCGCGGACTGGAGCCCATCTGTACCACTGCCGACCCGGTGCCGGAATCGTTGCTCAAATTAATATCGTGTAAATGCAAAACGAACTGCGGTAAAATGTGCGGATGTCGTAGGTCAGGGCTTAAATGTTCTGTTTTACGCCACAACTGTAACGGACAAACGTGCGAGAACGTGACGAACATTCGGGAGCTGCTCGATGAGGATGATATCGATGAATGCAATGAAGATACTTTGGACGATCTGCCTGAAACAACATTCAACATCAACTCACCTGAACTTCGAGACGACAATCCCGATTTTAGCGAAGAACCAACAGGAGAAGACACCGACGTTAATTTGGCTGGACCATCGTCAAAACGTATAAAA
>NW_020210314.1:0-6478 GCF_003070985.1 Temnothorax curvispinosus | reverse complement strand
TAATAATATAAACAAGAAGAAGCATTTTTATGCATTAATTTTTTTTTATTTTATGTATTACGTAATTATATAGCAAACGTATAGTGATAACAGAATTCTCTGACTTATTATTACAGAGAAATGCAATTCTAAAATAAAAGAAGATAAAATGGAGACATTCTATTGATTCGTGTAATGGAAGAAGGAACTTGATCAAATTTAAGATAGCATGCATGCGCAAAAAAATTATTTTTTACGTATATTTAATTATATGTTATTTCTGCAATAGATGACATATAATTTTACTTTTTTTTATTTTAATTAAAATAATATTTTAAGAAGGCAATTGAAAAAAAAAAAGATAATTTTTGTTGTCATCCATTATTTACATTGCCTATATGTGACTTTTATATTTTTATTTTTCCCGATTAAATAATTTTACGATTATTTTAATTATAATATCTTTTTTTTTTTTATTTTTTAATTATTTTACACAACAATATATTGTTGACAGGAAAAAGCTACATATGTACGAGTATGTATCAATATAACATATGTGTATTATGTAATTTTTTAAAAATATAATGGAAAAAAAACGCATTAATGCTGCAAACGATTTATTTTATACACACATCTTCCTTGTAAATCACATTTTTCCCCACATTTCTGTTCCTATATGCTATATTAAATTAATAAAAACTTCAAGATTCGTATTCCTCAATAATTTAAATTTCGACAATGCGAAAATTCCAAAATCTCGAAAATCAACAAAATACAAAGAGATGATGTAAATTGAAACTTTAAATTTTCGATAAATCGAAACTTTCAACGATGAAAATTACACGTCTCGAAAGTTGACAAAGCATAAAAAAAACATGATCGAAAAGCAGATTGTACTATTTAAAATTTTTAAAATTTTCCACAGTTGTAAGAATTGCAACCTTGAGAATTTACAATGACTGAAAATTATAAATGTAATAAGTTTAAAATAGACACGTCTATACTCGCGTAATGTTATACAGAACAATGAAATTCTCCGTTAAATTCTCTCATTTTTTTTCAATCTAGGCTTGCAAAGTGATGGTCGTTCAAACGTTTCAACGCGCCTGACGGAACCGCGAGTGGTATGTATCGCCATCTTGGATTTCGGTTACCGGGTCGGTCGATAACGCGCGGCGCGACTTTAATGCTAAGACTCCATAGACGCGGAAACGCCATGCGGCAGAGTGCGTTGACCAATCACAAATTTTGATTTTGCCGCAGGCGACTTGCGGCAGCCTTCTGATTGGTCAACGCACTCTACCGCACGGTGTTTCCGCGTCTATGGAGTCTTAGCATAACGACGATATAAGACGCGCAGGGGTTCTGGTTGCGCTCAAATGGCGCGACGTACGCTAGATTTTAAATGTTTCGCCGCGCTGGCCGCGCGACAGTATCTAATGGCTCCTGCACACAGGACGCGGCAGCGCGGCATTGCGGCAACGCGGCACCGCGGTAACCAATCACCATCTGCCTTTCCGTACTACTTTTGAAAGTAGTACGGAAAGGCAGATGGTGATTGGTTACCGCGGTGCCGCGTTGCCGCAATGCCGCGCTGCCGCGTCCTGTGTGCAGGAGCCATAACACCTGACACAGCCGATGCGTCGTTGTTAACGTGACACGTATGATTTTCTCTTATTGTTGTATGTGAATTGTTGCGAGTCGACGAGCTGAGAGTTGTCACGATTATTGGGATAAATTTCATTCCGATTGTGTCGACTTTCGCGTCGACAGTTGTAGTTTCAAAATTATGGTTTTATGGGCAAAGTATTGCACCCGATACCAGTATTTTGAAAGAAGAAGAAAAAGAAAAGGTTGACTCTCGTGTTTCTCATTATGTAATATTGGGTGCGTTCAGCCGATACTCTGCTAGCCTAGCAGTCGTTTGTTTTCACTCGTTTTCTCACCTTTGACCCACGGGATTAAAAGGAGAGGAAACGAGCGACTGCTTACGCGTGCTAAGCTAGCAGAGTATCGGCTGAACGCACCCATCGTGTCCGCGTCAGTTGATTCGGGAACGAATATCGCATAAATTTTTTTATTTACGCGACCACGTATCCATCTATATCGCAATTTTCTCGTTTGCAGTCTGTGCGATTCTTTTCCCAAGGCTAGCGTGTCGAATTTGCAAAACGAGCAAGCGAACGCGAAACTGATGTGATTCCTGGAGACGCGTATTCGTAAGAGAGACCTGTTGCAGAAGGACTTGCACGAGAAACGTAAGAATGATTCTCCGTGCATCTTTCAGCGTTTTGACTTTGGTTCATCGTTGCGTGATTGCTCAAAGTTGACGTTTTCTTTTCAGATAATCATTTCAGAAATATATTAGTGGAACTGGAACATGAAAACACATATTAAAGACGTAATAACAGTCAACAGAAGGAGATGGTAAGTTACATGTGCAATAACAGATATCATTACGTCTCATAATGCATATCTTTCTTAATTTCTTAATGTTTGTCGGTTAATATGTGAAAAATCTTTCAGATATCTACATTGGAGGGTCGTGTGTATAACAATATTGATGGCTTGCTTTATAAATCAAACGATGCTTGCAACGTTTTCAGAAATATACAGCCAAGAGGTAAGCTTAATTTCCTCGATAATATTTTGCACATTGTTATTTTTTATTAAACAATACAATTTCTGTATAGTTGAGGAATAAGGATAGGCAACTCACAGAACACAATATAGAGAACCCAAAAATAATTCAGAGATGCAACATTAAAATACAAACGGAAAGAGATTGAATGACCAAGAAAATGGAGATGACATTGAAACCGTCATTGAATAGCGTGAGCGATCGACGGTATACTTAAAATTACATTTTACAAATCAATCTATTTTCGATATATCTCGGAATTATCTTTCCTGAAATAATATTCGTTGACTCGTACATTGAAATCTGTTGTTAGAGCTACGTTAAGAAGAAGGATGACAAAATGAGATGGATGAGATAAATATTGACTTTGGCTCGTAAAAATACGTCGGATAACATTGCTCCGATATCACCGACAGTCTCGAGTTTGAGAGTAGAGGCGGCGGAAAAAATAAATGTGACGATATTCCAGAAAGAATTTTCCACGGTTACGTCCAATCATTCTTCGAGCTTCCAGAAGCTCCCGTGGACAACTCCGTCAGCCTTATCATGCAAGATTCATTTCCAATGGTACCAATGGAAAGGCTACAAAAGAATCAAGCTGGTTGTTGACCAAAGAAAAATTTTCCACAGTGACGGTCATTGATTCTCAGATCTCTGGTTCTTATAGTCAAATTTGTCAGACATTAATAAATGCGGTAGCGTTTTGCAACAAACTCTCGTGCAACGATCGCTTAAAACGACGATTATCCTTATGCGCGAGAATCAATTTTGACAATGTCACAATGACAAAGAAATGTCACGAAGGAATCAATCCTGATGGCGGCATCTTCCATACCTTCGGATTCGAAAACTGAAATTTTGGAGGAATCATATCCAACGCCGCCCCTTTATTTTCCATCGTCATTCACGATTGCGTCGACCGATACCACGATTGAAACCGAAACAAAAATAAATACAAAGGTAACGATGAGAAATGCGTAATTTTGAGTACATCATTGTATTCTTCGACAATGCTACGCTTTTTCGGTCAACGCATATATGTAAACTGATCTTTGCGTGTATGTTAATTCAGATTCCAGTAGTAAACCCCAAATAGCAGCGAATGCAAAGTCTAGCTAATTGGATATATCATCGTCCTGTCGAAATAGTTTTGATCGATATAATTTTACAATCGCAAATGCAGTCTCATAACCGAACCATTCGACAGTTGATAAATTCGACAGATTTTATGACCAAATCTTCCACATACTGTTTGCTCTCGTAGAAACAAGACACGAACGATAAATTTGAGATCAAATTGTACAAGGTAAGGCTTCGTTTAGAGTTACTTTGGAGAATTGTATTTTGTGTTAATGTATCTCCTTGCACGTTGCAGGCCAATGTATTGCCGATTTGTGGATGAGCGGCGCAAATAGTATCGAACGATATAGCATGTTTAAAGCAGCTACATATTTTTATCCAACGCATAAAAAAAAAAACGTTATGGACAAATAATTGGAAAATAATCCAGTAAACACATGTCTCTTCCTGTAAAACGTTACGCCGGGGTCGAAAGAAAGCAAAAAGGTATTTATTCGACGATGTAGTATTTTATATTATTTTTCATTATATTACAATTAAAAATTATTTGATATTTGAACTCGTCACCGGTGAGCGGAAAGAATAGATTAGAGGGGTAATGGTGCGCGCCACCTTGTTTGTTTTTTTGACGCGCGCGATCGTCTTATGTTTCAGCGCTCACTTCGCGACAGTCGCGGGACTCGCGGGTCACGGGGGTTGCCGAGAGTCACACTTTGTGCCGCTTGTGTGCGTTCTCAAGGTCGAGCGTTTTACTTGGCGTATCTCAAGCGTAAACTGTTAAAAGCGAGTGTCGATAGTGGTACGTCGGATGGCGGACGTTCGTCGCGTAGTTGTAATTAAATGCGATCGCGATGAATCTCTCGACATTCGCGGCTGTTGTGTCGCGTTGCGTCGTTGCTCGTCATTTCGTTGGCGTTGGGCCGGTACGCGGCGCGGCGCGGGCGTCCATGGAAGCAACTCGCGTCTGTAGTTTCGGTGACGCGGTTGTACGAATGCATTAATTTCGCGTTATTCGCGCGTCCGGCGTCGACCATCGGATTGATCGGGGATTTTTCGAGTTCTCGCGTGTGTGGAAAACGGCTATTTCGAATTTGTCGCGGTCGCGAAGTCTCGGCAAGTGTCGGCAGTCGGTGGCGTCGCGCGAATTGGCAGGAATTGCGATATATGTAAACGCGTCTCGCGTCGCTCGCTCGTCGTCGCGTCACGTCCGTCGGGGTGATGATCCGCGTACAATAAACGTCGGGTGTGTATCGCACGGAATAACGTGTTTGTCAATCGTCGCGTCGCGTCGCGTCGTGTTGATTAGCGTAAAGCGGAGATTGTAATCAGCCGTGTGATATCTCGGTCGGTCGTGCGAGTGTGTGCCTGTGACGGTGCAGAGCAATCGGCGAGGTGGCGTATAATGGCGACGCATCGGTTGGCGGGTAAGCTTCTTTTTGCTTCATCCACTCGTGCGAGATGCTAATTGTCCATTTAAACGAATATACGTGTTTTCGTTAAAAATTCTTTCCAAGCGCGTGTGTTTTGAATCATAAAATATCAGATTCACGACCACCTCCCGTTTTTTCTGTACTTTTGTTAAAATGCAACGTTTGTAATGTGTGTATTTTTTTTTCCTTTTTACAGATGTGCGGTATTTGGTAAGGTAACGGCATAGCGCATCGACTGGTGAGTGAATATATACGATATTAATGTTTTGATTACGTAGATATGCATTAGCTTCTCCGCGCGATTTGTTAATATGTATATTTGTGAAAACATCACATGATTACACGTTATTACGCCAATTATTTTGTCGTTTACACGACGTTGTGTCATTTACGGCAAAATTCTCGTGTGTACGACATTTTTTTAACCAACATTCGCAACGAAAGCCACGCGTGCGTGTGTGCATATATGTGTGTCATATTTTGATATTATGTTTTGAAACTCCGTGTTCGCGCGTAGAAGTTTACTTTAAACACTGTTACTTTAACTTCACCTGTGTTATGCGCATACGTGTAAATTTCCATCTATACTACTCTCCACGCAATATCGATTTTTTTTATTTCTGAGTTGTTTCTTATCTCGCGGATTTGATCTCTGAGGTTGACCTCAAAGTAATCATGGAAGATTCACTCATTCATTCTTTCTGTTCCGATTTTCCCTTCTTGCCCTCACTTACCACGTCTAGTGGTTTCTACTATCATTCTCGACGTTTCCTTGTTCTCTGACTCTCAAGACTTTCGATCCAATACCGTAAGTTCGTCTTTATTCCTCGTATTGAACATTATCGTAATTGTTCGCTCTTTTTCCCTCTTTTATTTAATTTAGGTCACAATATTAAACGTGACATTGCCATTCAATTTTTTTTCCGTACATTTACATGTTTTTTTTCTTAATAAGTGAAATGTTGTGACAGAAAAAATGAAAATTGTTGCCAGAATATTGAAATTTGTTTTTTAATGTTATGGAAAAAAAACATTATTCTTTATAACGTCTTTTGTAATAAATTATTCATTTTCAACTCTAAGAAAGGTTGGTAGCTATTAGGAACGTAATGTTATTTGAATAGTAGTCAAAGACACTTTAAGCATTTAGTTTTTTTTTTAACTAAACATTTATTGTAATTATTTTCAAGTTAGAATTTTGAACTGTAAAAAGAAACTTAAAGTATATTAATGATAATAGAGAGGAAAAGGATAAATTATATATATATATATAACGTATATAATATATATAATATATATATGTATATAATATATATATAACGTTACGCAAACGTTACTATATATATAT